>NC_040096.1:24222914-24525944 GCF_003369695.1 Bos indicus x Bos taurus
TAACTTTTCTGGAAACTGCAAAACTGTTTTCCAAAGCGTCTTCCTAGCTTAACCCCATTCCAAATCTGTGGACCAATAGAGTTTCTTAGAGACTGAAGAGGAGCCCAACACACAAGAATAGTTTAGAGCAGAGGCTCAGATCAGCCGCACTGCTAATGAGTTTAAGGGATAAGAATAACAAGCAACCCAACACAGACATCACAGAAAATTATAGGATAAATGATGTTCTTACTAAGCATTAACAGATGAAAAAATATGTAGCTATTGATATTTACTGGGCATTGTCCTCAGATGAGCTTCCCTTTCTTACCAGAAGGTGGCAGAGAGGGTGCAGTTTAAACTCCCACTTCCCTCATTTTTACAGGAAACTTTCTTTTTCTTTTTTAAAAGAGTAAAACAATCACAATCTCCCAATTCATTCCACCTCCCCTTCCCCACTTGGTGTCCATACATTTGTTCTCTATGTCTGTGCCTCTATTTCTGTTTTGCAAATAAGATATTCGATACCATTTTTCTAGATTCCACTTATATGCAATAATATATAACACTTGTTTTTCTCTTTCTGACTTATTTCACTCTATATGACATAGCTAACTAATGAAAACCTACTATAGCTCAGGGAACCCCATTCAGTGCTCTGTGGTGACCTAAATGGGAAGGAAATTCAAAAAAAGAGGGGAAAATATACATATGTATACTGATTCACTTTGCTGTCAGTAGAAACTAACATAACATTGTAAAGCAACTACCCCCAATAAAAAATCAATTTAAAAAATAAAAATAAGACAAATAACACTTGCAACTTACAGCTTTTAACCTTAGAAATACAGATTCTCAGGTCCTGTTATTTACTATCATTTATTAGAAAATCATGCAAGTGTGACTAGGGAGAATCACTATTGATATCTATACCACATGGGTTAAATAAAACATAAGCTATAAGAAAGAACCAATAAGTCTGTCTAAAAGTTATGAATAGATGCTGCTACTGCTAAGTCACTTCAGTCGTGTCCGACTCTGTGCGACCCCATAGACGGCAGCCCACCAGGCTGCCCTGTCCCTGGGATTCTCCAGGCAAGAACACTGGAGTGGGTTGCCATTTCCTTCTCCAATGCATGAAAGTGAAAAGTGAAAGTGAAGTCGCTCAGTCGTGTCTGACCCTCAGTGACCCCATGGACTTCAGCCTTCCAGGCTCCTCCACCCATGGGATTCTCCAGGCAAGAGTACTGGAGTGGGGTGCCATTGCCTTCTCCTTATGAATAGATAAACCCACTCTAATTAGTATAAGCATTTTAAGGGCAACTGAAAAATAAAAATGTATACGTACCACAAATTGACAGGAATAATTACAATTTGCAACATGAAAGAAAATGTAGTTTCAGAAAGCAGTATTCAAGTTTGTCAATGTTATGATGCCCTCATCTATCAAATCAGAGACTGAATTAGATAATAGCCAAGGTCCCTTCTTCCACCAATACAGTCTATTTCCCATTTTAGAGAGGCAAGTAGGACAGACACGTGACTCACCTGTCGTCATACACTAGGGTCACCATCTATATCTAAAAATATGAGTCTCCATGAACAGCTACGTTAGTTATGGCTTCTGTCCATAAGAAAACACAGTAAGTTCACTTCAGGCTTATTTAAAATGGCACACAACTCACAATGAGGTGTTTATTTTGAAAAGGAAAGGACTCCTGATGAGTTCCTGGGGTCTGGTCTGTAGGGGTGGCTGCCAGGTAAAGAGAGACCAAATGGGCCCATTCCTAGGAAGAGCTGAAAGTGGGGCAGGGGCGGGGGAGGTGGGAGGGAGGAGGCAGAAGAGGCCCGAGGGAGTGTGAACTGTACAGGGTCCAAGAGGCTGCAGGAGTCTGGAGTGGTCAGAGTCGGCCCACACACTGTTGGGGCCTGGCTGGAGAGTAAACCGCGACAAGTTTAATGGTGTTAGCTGCAGGCTTCCCTCCTGAAGAGTTTCCGCTGAATCCAGTCCCTGACCTATGACTGCAAATAACACATCCCACTCCTTCCAAAGGTTCATCCCCCACCAACCCCCGCCCCCTCCCCACCTCCAAGCCTAAATGTGAACTATTATGGGGAAATAAAAAGTTTAGAAATAATGTTAAAAGTTGAGGTTTCTCTTAATAGAAGTCAGATCTATTTTGCAGAATCCTCTGCAGGTGTAGGGCCATAGAAATTCTAGACATTTGTGGCTTGGCAAACTGCACAGTTCCATTCTGCTTTTCTCCTTCCTGCGGCCAGAGAATGCTGGCCCTTCTATAATGGTGGGTGTGTTTCGCCAGAAAACTCACATATTTGCGGGTGGAGTCAGTTTGGAGGCTGGAGGGATTTTTCAAAAGTCCGGGTAGGGACTTCAAACACTGCAGGGACTTACAAAGGGTGAAAAATAATACCTCGGGGGTGAGCAAATTTCCACTGTTGGTGAAGCCGGAGGTGCAGTTCCAGAAACATGACAGTTAAGTGACCATCACAGGGAGGCAGAGCCTCAGAGCTGCAAGGCTGTGCTCTAGAATCCTGCCATCACATGTACCTTTTCTGTGGTACCCGGACCAGCAGTAAGGGCTCCTCAGGTTACCCTGGGCTCTCTGGCCTTGGCGAGACTCATCTTAAGTGGCTGCAACTACAGGTATCCCAAAAGAATGTGGAAACCAGGCAAATACAGTTCTCTACAGAGAATTTCGGAGAAGGCGATGGCACCCCACTCCAGTACTCTTGCCTGGAAAATCCCATGGATGGAGGAGCCTGGTAGGCTGCAGTCCATGGGGTTGCTAGGAGTCGGACACGACTGAACGACTTCACTTTCACTTTTCACTTTCATGCATTGGAGAAGGAAATGGCAACCCACTCCAGGGTTCTTGCCTGGGGAATCCCAGGGACAGGGGAGCCTGGTGGGCTGCCGTCTATGGGGTCGCACAGAGTTGGACACGACTGAAGCAACTTAGCACAAAGAATTTAATCAATGCACAGTCGAAAATAGGCATATGCAAGGTCACCTTAAAACAGTAGATCTTCATTTTGAGGAGTTTATGATATTGATCTCAGTTTGGGGATGCACAGGCTCAGTTTAAGTCTTAAGAATCAGTGGTTTAAAGAGATAGAATGGCCCTAGATTAAGATGAGATCGGATGAAAATGTAGTTTCTCTTAAAGAAAAGATGAATCAGTTAGAACGAAGGTTTATCGGCTGTTGCAAACAGAGCAGAAAGAGCCACCGAGGAATAGAATGGTGACGCTCAGCCAAGGACAGTCCAGGACAGACAGACTAGGCCAGAGGACCCTGACAGTCCCCCTTTCTGACTTGGCCTTCTCCAGCACAGCCTTGGTCAAGCTGGAGGACACAGCTAATGATTTCCCACACAGCTCCTCGCTCTGACTCTGTACTCTCTAGGCAATTACCTGCTAGAAGTTGGCCTTTTGTGCAGACGTGCCACAGGGATGGAGAGCTGTGGTCTGGCCAGTATGAACATGCCGGCTACAGGGAAGTTGTGTTCACATCCTCCTAGCCCTCACTGAGAATGAGTAAACTGTACTCTATCTTACACACGAGCCTTATGACCTGGTGTATGCTCGCTCTTGTGAGACAGATCTTCTGTCAGGGTACTGAAAAATCAGATTTTTAAGCCCACAGGACTGTCTGAGCTACCAAAATGCTAGCTGGCGCCTCCTGGCCACCCTGGGCTGGCCTGTGCCCTTGCACTATAAATGGCCACACTCACCTTTTACAGGACACTGTATGGTCACATTTGCTTGCAGGGGTGCCTCCACAAAGCTGCCAATCACAATGGAGAGATGGCCACGCTCTGGTCTGGTGATGTTTCTTCCAACAGACAAGATGACAGGGGCCTCTTAATTCAAAGGGAGCAGGAAACTCTGTTAGGTTCAGGCTTTTGCTCTGAGTGACCGCACTGCATTTGGTAAGCTCTGCCAAGCTCCTGGAGAGCAGGTGCAGACTCCTGGCTCGGTCAGCATCCCCCGTGGTGCCCCACGGGGACTTGCACACTCACAGGCTGGAGGTGCTCAATGGACAGACGCACAGCTGAGATATCTACAAAGAGATATCTACAAAGAGATATCTACAAAGAGGCATTGCAACCACCATGTACAGACTGTGAGGATATTTTGGCTTTATAACCAAAACTGGGGATAAATTAAAGGATAAAATTAGGTGATAAATTAGAGGATTAAATCCTCTTTGATCATTTGAAAAAGAAGGAAGTCAGAAATTCATTTGGAGAAAGGCATGGCAGGGCAGGAGTGACATCTCTATGATGCATCCTTGGATGAGTAAAGGCAGGACCAAAACACACCAGGTCCTGGGACCATCTGACTCTCTTTCTGGAAGGAACCAAACTTGCATGGAAAAAAAATAATAAAAACAAGGTCATAAAGAATCAGGAACTCATTCACAGACTTTTACTTTCCTGGATTTTAAGAACCATGTACTTTTACCAGATTCATTTATGAAGTCATTCAGGAAATATACTCTGTGCCTGGGCTGGACAATGGAAATACCAAGTTGGAACACAAACATTCCTGTCCTCAATCAATTCAGAGACTGGTGGGAGACACCACTACCATTACAGGGTAATGGGTGATGAGGTAGAGAAAGGTGCTAGTTGCCCATGGGTCTCTCAGGAGTATGTAGGGGTCTACCAATTACAAGGTAATGGGTGATGAGGTACAGAAACGCGCTGGTTACCCAGGGGCCTCTCAGGAGCATGTGGGGGTCAGGGAAGGCCACAGTCCTCTACCATAGAGCTACTGCCATGGCTGGTTTCCCTCCTCCACCTTAGCATGTAAGTGCTTGGAGGGAGAGGCCATGTCATATGTCTTTTGGTTGAGGGGGCTGTGCTGGGTCTGCACTGCAGCACACAGGCTTCTCTGATTGTGGCACACAGGCTCAGTGGTTGCAGTGCGTGGGCTTAGTTTCCCAGAAGCATGTGAGATCTTGGTTCCCCAACCAGGGATTCAACCCACATCCCCTGCATTGGAAGGCAGATTCTTAACCGATGGGCCACCAGGGAAGTTCTCACATATTTCTTTACTTTTTTTTTTTTTATCATTAATGCATAGCAAGTGAAAGAGTAACAACATTTAGCTGTTTGGTAACCATGTCTTCTGCAGAAGAGAATTTGGGAATGATCATGTTCAGGTGACCAAATGTTCCATTTGTTCCTGGAGCGCCTGGGGCACTGAAACGGTATGCTCAGAGTTAAAAATACAGGGGCTCTTGGGCTGAGAAAGGACTGTCGTTGTCTTGTGTCCTCTGGCCCTTATGGCCTTGCACCAGCTCTCCCATGAATCTGGGCTATCCTGGGATGGACTTACGAGGAAACTTGCGAGCTGCAAGAGAGCCTTCTGTTCCTCCCAACAATCCAGAACCTCAAAACTGAGGTTTTCTGGAAAGGAGCAGATGCTCTCAGAGGAGAATCATCCAGGAGGATCAAGGCGCAGGAAATCCAGGTGTGAAGGCCCTACCATGGGAATGCAGCCAGGAGAGGGATGGGGCACCAAGCCATGCAGATTCAAGGAGCTTTGAAAATCAATTGGTCCCACCTCCTCAGATTATAGATGTGATGGACTGCCTACATCAATGCTTGGCTGTCTAAATGCTGGGTTCCAATCCCAGATAATTGTCTTTCTCCTCATCTTATCTTAATTATTTGAGCCATAGATACCAGAAACCACAGAGCAGAGAGTTGGAGGGTAACTTTCTTATTTGATTTTTGATCCCAGAACATGAGCCTGCCACGAGGAAGCATTGCTTACAACTTTGCCAGCTAAAAATGTTCCTTCATCAAAAAGCACACTTTAATATTAAAATGAGTTTGTCTACCTCCTGGGACAATTTACACTAATTTACAATGACAATTTCCTGAAAGTGTTTTTAAGGATTGAGCAGAGGAGTGCCATTGGGAGGTATACGTCAACCTTTAAAGGATAATTATCTCTTTTGTTGGATGGTGGCATTTTAAAAACAAAAAGTCAGCACTATTAACACCACCAATTAAACTCCATCTTGTTAATTTCCAATTCTTAGAAAGTGAACTCTAGAGCAGCTGTTTTCAAAGCGTGGTCCTTAGGCCAGCAGTGTTGGCATAACCTGGGAACATGTTAAAAAGGCACATTCTGGGACTTCCCTGGTGTTCCAGTGGTTAAGACGCCTCGCTTCCAGTGCAGGGGTCATGGGTTTGATCCTAGGCTGGGGAACTAAGATTCCACTTGCCTCAAGGCCAAAAAAAGTGCACATACTCAGACTCCACTCTAAGCCTGCTGTGTCAGAACCCCTGGGAATGGGGTCTGGAGATCTCTGTTTTAACATCCCCTTCCCTGGTGATTCTGCTGTGCGAAGCATGGAAACTGCTGCTCCAGAGTTTAATGTTAAAAAACCAAACCACACCCAGGCACTCCAGGCTGCATAACGGGCATTACCTGCATACAGCACAGAAGAACTTTCCACATCTGAACCGAGATGATTAGCTACAGCACATCCATATATTCCTTGGTCTTTCTTTGTAGGTTTCCGTATCTGCATTTTCCCCATTCCATCCAAAATGACTCTGTAGAACAGTTAGAAAGAGGATGTGTTCATGTGACACACTGAACTACTTGAGAATCACAGCGACCCACAGAGAATGAAGACATTGACTTTAGGCTGGCAAGGATCCAGAAGATAATCTTGTTGAGCTTCCTGCCTATAAGCAGACCACTATGTAGACTGGAGCTGGAGGAGGGAATGGCAACCCACTCCAGTATTCTTGCCTGGGAAACCCTATAGACAGAGGAATGTGGCAGGCTACAGTCTGTGGGGTTGCAAAGAGTCAGATACAACTTAGCAACTAAACAGCAACATATAGACTGGAGTGTGGAAAAGTCACTCTTCTTGGTTGAAACTCACTGAGATGGTAGAGCTGGACTATGCTCAGAGATCTAGACTTCTATCTCACTCTGCATGAGAACAGACTCTTCTGGATGGACTCAATGCTTAATTTACCACGTTTAAAAAAAGACAAACTAGTAAGTGTTAGTTTGCTGGAGGTTAAGCCCTCATTTTCTGCCCTGAGCCTTTCTAACAGACTACAGATGTGATTTTTTCAGTTCAGATTTTCACGCTGGAAGTGAGTGGACCTTTAGTTACTGCTCCCTGGCAATGGTTATTTTCTCATGGTAGGAAAAGTTCAGTGGAAGTAACAAAGCTACTGCTGTATTATATTGGGTTTTGAGCATGCTGTTAAGAATCAGGGCTATACTGTGTGAACCCTTTATGGTTTCCCAATTATTGATATTCACAAACACCTGCATGTAAATACCACCTAGAAAATCAGAGCTGGTCAAGAGTATCCTCACAGGTGAGATACTGATTGAGGGGATGGGAAAGAATACTTGTTTCCCTTTAATTTTAATTTTTTCTTATTGATTTGAAGTTGCTAATAGATTATCTGGATCAGCAGTCCATATACTATTTTTTTTACCTGCCTTCTTCCCACTTTACAGATCTTAGCACTATGGACTGTTCTGTTGTTGTTACTGTTCAGTGCCCAGTCGTGTCCAACTCTTTGTGACCCCACGGACTACAGCACGCCAGGCCTCCCTGTCCCTCACCATCTCCCAGAGATTGCCCAAGTTCATGTTCATTGCATTGGTGATCCCATCCAGCCATCTCATCCTCTAATGCCCTCTTCTCTTTCTGCCCTCCATCTTTTCCAGCATCAGTCTTTCCAGTGAATATTCAGGTTGTTATCCCTTAAGATTGACTGATTGATCTCTTTGCTATTCAAGGGACTTTCAGAAGTCTTCTCCAGCACCACAGTTCAAAGGCATCAATTCTTTGGTGTTCTGCCTTCTTTACAGTCCAGCTTTCACAACCGTATGTGACCACAGGGAAGACCAAAGCCTTGACTATACAGACCTTTGTCAGCAGAGTAATAATGCCTCTGCTTTTCAAAACACTGTCTAGTTTTGTCATCACTTTCCTGCCAAAAAGCAATCGTCTTCTGATTTCATGGCTGCAGTCACCGTCTGCAGTGATTTTGGAGCCCGAGAAGAGGAAATCTGTCACTACTTCCACCTTTTCCTTTCTATTTGCCATGCAGTAATGGGGCCAGAAGCCATGATCTTAGATTTTTTACTATCTAGTCTAAAGCCGGCTCTTTCATTCTGCTCCTTCACCCTCATCAAGAGGCTCTCTAGTTCCTCTTCACTTTCTGCCATTAGAGTGGTATCATCCTCATATCTGGGATTGTTGATGTTTCTCCCACCTTCCAGCTTGTAACTCATCCAGCCCAGCATTTCTCATGATGTGATCGGTGTATAGGTTAAACCAACAGGGTGACAGCAGACAGCACTTTCGTACTCCTTTCTTGATCTTGAACCAATCAGTTCCACACAGGGTTTTAACTGTTGCTTCTTGATCCTCATACAGGTTTCTCAGGAGACAGGGAAGATGGTCTGGTATTCTGTTTTCCACAGTTTGTCATGATCTATACAGTCAAAGGCTTTATCGTAGTCAATGATACAGAGATAGATGTTTTTCTGAAATTCCCTTGTTTTCTCTATAATCCAGCAAATCTTGGAAATTTTTATCTCTAGTTCCTCTTCCTTTTCTAAACCCAGCTTGGACATCTGGAAGTTCTTGGTTTGCCTAATGCTGAAGTCTAACATGCAAGATTTTAAGCATGACTGACTGTTTTGATCAACTGCTAAATACTCTATGTTTCTTCATGAACTGAACTGGGCCACTTCATTTCCTGTCACTTTACATTGCTTGCTTACCCTCTGCTGTAGCCATAAAGAACCTCTAACAGTTTCCAGAACATTCCATGGTCTTTCATCACCCTGAGCTTTTGCATATGTTGTTCACTCTATTTGGAATGCCCTTCCCCACTTCTGGCAACTCTGACTTACCCACTGAGTCCTGGAGCAAATGTAATTTCCCTTGTAAAGCTTTCCCCAATACTCCTAGAGTTATCTTCTTCTCCCTCTGGGCTCCTTCTGGTTTGGTTCATATATTTATTTGATGAAATATCTTTTTATTCTCATGAGATTGTGATCTTTTCAAAAGCAGGGACCAGATCTTATTCACAGCTGTGCATTTTCAATGCCTAGCACAGTACCTTTTATATAGCAAGTTTTCAAAAACATTTAATGACTCAGTGTATGAATGACTACAGTAGAACTGAATAATGGTAGAGAATGAATGTACTAGAGAATGCAAGTTCCCATGCAACCCACAAATGAAGTATACAAAGGTGGGAAGAAACCAAAACAGCTGAATTGCCCAGAACAAAAACAGGAATAAGGCAGAGGTAGCTATGACCAGGGCCAGGCTCTCACTGTCAAATCCCTGTTAAGGAACAGTTGATTAAGAAAAAAAGTAAAAAAGTAAAACTAACAACTCTACGTGACAAATGTTTATACATGAAAATCTTTTCTTAAATTATTTCATATGTATGTTTGTATGATTTAGCAATTCTCAAAGGATTCCTTTTAGGGCCTCAGTTTTACAGTACAGCAAAAAGTCACTGAGAAATAGCTGAGCACACATGAACCTTTCTGACAGGTGATGTCACCCAGGATCCAGGCTGGACCAGTCCCTGGGCTGGAGAACCAAAAGGTAGAGTTCTTTAAGGAATCTGATCTTGACCTCCACCACAAAATCTTATTCTTTACTTGAAGTGATAATGAAGTTGACCTCTTCACAGACGTCACCCCTAGGGAATCCACCCACAGCCTTTGCTTCCTAGCTGTGATCTCTTACTCAGCTGGTGTCTAAATGCACTCCACGCCTACACTGTTGCCTCCTATTGGAGAGGGGCGCTTGCAAACATCATTCCATTTCTGCATGACTTCAGTTGAAAAGATTTGTAAGAGTCAGAAAAATATATCTAAACCGGAGAACTTTTCTTGCATAAAGAAATTTAAACGTAAGTTGAAAAAATTAATTAGGTATATTAGAGAAAACATGGAAATAAAAATAAATCTTTTAAAAATTCCTTTAAAATATTAAAACCAAAAACTCTTACTAGACAAGTAGAACTGCTTCAGTGTCAAAGGGCTGGTTCTTAAAGTATGCAGAAACAGGTCTGATTTAGGATGGCAGAATCTTTATGGGATCTTCAGGAGCCTCAGCCACAGAAACTAATGCAAATTCCACTTGAGCAAGTCAGACGATCACAAACCAACTCAGTTCAACAAACACTGACTTGAACTAACCACGGTCTTCCACCACATCCCTCCAGTACTTTATGGCCACAAATCAGCTGATCAGCTTTCTCAGCCTCTGTTTCCTTATAGTTTCTTTCTTTTTTTTTTTTAATAAACTTTATTTTGGAATGATGTTGGCATTACAGAAAAGCAACCAGGACAGTACAGAGGGTTCTTATCTCCTTCTTTCTTGGTTTTCCCTGACGTGAACATCTTCAGCACGTGATACTTTCATCAAAACTAAAGCACCAGCATCGGTCCATCACTGTTGTTAACAAAACTTCAGTCTTTATGTAGATTTCATTAGTTTTCCCACTAACGTTGCTATCCTGTTGCACAATCTCCCATTCAGGACATCATATTGTATTTAGACATTGTGTCTCCTTAGTCTTTTCTGGTCTGTGACAATTTTTCTGCCTTTCCCCCACCCCCTCCATTTTTTTGATGACTTTGACAGTTTTGAGGACTACTGATAAAAAATAGAATGTTCCTCAATTTGGGTTTGGCTTATGTTCCTTATAATTTCTAAAGTGAAATTGTTGAGCAATCCTGAAAGGGTGGTCCTTGAATCCCAGGGATCCGTGAGGTCAAAACTATTTTCATAATAGTAAATATTGACACTATACCGTTATTTGCCTTTTTCACTGTGAGTGTTGATATTTGCACTGATAGTAAAAGCAGTTGTGGATAAAACTTGGCACCAGAATGGAATCAAAGCTGTGGCAGCAAAGTGTACCAGTAGCTACTGTATTCTGGCTACCACACACTTGCAGTAAAAACAAAATGCCAATTTCCCATAAGAATATCCTTAATGAAGCAGTAGAACTTATTATTTCACTAAATCTCTACCCCCGAGTGTAAGTTTTCTAACATTCTGTACAACAAAACAGGAAATACACACCATACCTCTGCTGTCTGCCAAAGTCTGTGGGTGTGACTGTTTGAATTGCTAGCTGAACTAGCTCCTTTTTCATGGCATACTACTTTACTTGAAATAATGACTGACAGATAAGCCAGGGTTATTTGGATTTAGGTATTTGGAAGATATATTTTTTTAATGAACAAAAATGAGCTGGCCAATGCAAGGAAAACAACTGACAGTAATTGTTGCCGATGATAAAATTCAAGCTTCCGAGTGAAAATTAGAATTTCAGAAAATCCGTCATGCTCACTGTGAGTCTGACTGCTTCCCAAAGCTCAAAGACTTTTCTGAAAAGTTGGGATAGTAATATTAAAGAATACGCGTATTTTTGGTATTGTATGATGGAACGTGTTAACATTTGGAAGATGTGTATAACTCAGTCAGCCAACACTTTCCAAATGACCAATGTATGATGTTATAAAATCTAGTCTAGTTAAAAGATCCATTCAAAGAACAAGATAAAGCAACAGATTTCATTGTAACAGACTACCAAAATCTCTTTAACATGGTTTTAGATTCCACATCCCACCTAACCTTTAAGAAACTACTGCTTGTCTATTTTTAGTGTAGCATTAAAGAAGAATAGCCATAATTACCTTAAAAGATTATGAATGTATTCCTTATCCTCCCAACTAACCTGTTTATATATGTATGAAGCACAATTTTCTCCATAAACTTCAATTAAAACAACATATGGCAACAGACTGAATGTAGAAGCATTGAGGAGAAAGCCCAGCTATGTTTCATTAAGCCAGACATTAAAGAGATTGGCAGAGATGTGAAACAATGTCATTATCATTAATCTTTAAAATACTGCTTTTCAAAAATTATGTTATTTACATAAACATGAATTGGGCTTACTTCTGTTACTTCTAAATGGATTAACAAACAGCTATTTAAAATGTTTCATGGTTTTAATTTCTAACAGCGTAAACATCATGAGATATGTTAACATATTAACATAAAGTTAATTCATATTAACAAAAGTTCTTTGGCTTCTCATCATTTTTTTAAGTTTGAAGGAGTCCTAAAACCAAAAGATTTGAGAACTGCTAAGTTAGTTGATCTGGAAGGTTTATTCCACTTCAAAAACTACATTATACTCTAATGTTCAGAGTTTTAGGCAAAAGAATTTAAAATTAGATTTGTTCTATCTTTCCATTCTAAGACAGTCCAGTGATATAAAAATTGAATTTTACCTAGATTTCTTTTAATGCTTCACACATTAGGTGATGCAGAAAAAAAAAGGATGATAAAAATAAAACTTGCATTTTTAAAGTACCTTATGGTTTGCAAAACAATTTAACATCTATGTCTCTGAAAAATCCCTGGAGGTGGATAAGGAGCTGTTGAATGCAAATTGAAAGAAAGCAAGATGTCTACAGCCCTGTGTGTGTTAACAGCAAGATTTGGAGACAGTAGAGAAGACAAAATGAGTGAATGTTTCTATTATTCCATTATTTTATGTAAAATGAATGAAATGCGACATTTTCTCACTGACATGGATAGTTATTACAATAAAATAAAGTGACTGAATACTGCTTCAAACATCTCAAAAAACTTTGATCCTTATCATTACTTTTCGGTTTTGTGACATAAATCATTGCCTGATATTAGAAAATGACTTCAGGTAATCTTTCTACCAAAGCTATTATTTGTGTGACCCTCTAACACCCCTGGCGGGGTCCAGATGACGTGGCCCCTGCTTCTGACTGGCCATGAATTAGTCATGAGATTCTGTTCCTCAATGATCTCATTGAGAAAGTATCAACTCCTGCCCTGCCAGACTCATAGGGCTGGTGTGAGTTCAAACGAGACACCACATCTCCCAGATATAGAAGATTCTTGCAGTTCCTGCATATTCTAAGAGAACTGCAAGTATGTTTTTTTAATGGCCTGATTGATTTCACTTTTTTGGAGGGACAATTTTTTAATTTTTTGGCTGCACCACGTAGCATGTGGGATTTTAGTTCCCCGACCAGGGATCAAATCTGTGCCCCCTGCATTGGAAGCACAGAGTCTGAACCACTGGACCACCAGGGAAGTCCCTGATCTTATTTTTAAGTATTAAGTGACCTGAAAAGCGAGAGTCTTACATTTAATCTTATGGTATCCAGTTTGGCACTACACCTTCATGGTAGTGACTGTGATGGTACAATTTCATTTTTAGAATTCCAATGAGTATGTGAATGCCATGCCCTAACATTTTGGAGTTTCTTTTCCAAAGGATCCTGTTGGAAGCACATTCTTAGGAGAAGGAATTTGACAATATTTTAAGGAAAGCTGGAAGATCCATTTAGAAGGCATCTCAGAGTAAACACTGTACTCTGATTGTACTTACTTTTCTGAGGGTTGTAACAGTGCTCCATCCTTGGTCCACGTATAGGTGGCCTCACTGGGGCTGACAAGCTCACACAGTATGTTGATGACCTCCGTCCTTCTTGTAATGTAGACTGTATTTCCAATCCTTGAATTTACTGTTTTATTAAAGGAAATCAAGGTGGGTTGGCTCTGCCTCAAGAGGACAGGTCCCTTCGGCTTGAATGTCAGCTTGCCTGAGTTTTTGGAGTTCGAGCTTTGGGGCACACTTCCAGTCTCCCCCCTTAGCTGAGCTGTGGGAGGTGCCTCTCCAGGGATGCCCCTCCAGTGCGCATGTGCAGGCTGCACCTTGGTTAACTCGGCCACCAGCTGATATATCACCTGGGATGCCAGGTCATCGCTGATCTCCCCCGTTTCCATGAGCTGGCTCATGTTCCTGATCAACTCATCAAACTGGGCGGTCTCCATGCTATAGGCTCCCTGTTTAACTGCTGCTTCAAACTGCTTGTTTTCAAACTCCCAGGAGTTGGCGTTTCCTGCAGAAGGGCTGCAGTGGCCCAACAGAGCTCTCAAGAGAGACTGATTGTTAATTTGGCCATTGTGCAGATAAAGCTCGTTTTTGTTGTTCCACATCAGCCTCATCTTATGCCACGTGGCTCCCAAATTATTGGCCTCGTTGTTGTCCATCCCAGGATATTCCCTGGTGTGCCCACCAAGGGCTGGGGGTGCAATGAGCCGGTTGTCGGTGCCAATGAGCTTAAGCACCACAGTCTCCTGTGCGGGGCCTGCGATGCACCGGTACTCACCAATGTCGAGGGCCGCAAGGCTGTGAATCTTCAGTGAACCTGACTTTGTGAAGCCAAGCCGCTTGGAGTTCTGCAGACAACGGCCGTCCTTCTCCCACTGTATCCGAGATTTCTGGAATCGTCGCACTGGGCACTTAATAATCACAGATGTGTTGGGCAGCAGGTAGGCTCTGCTCCCGACGGTCAGGTTAATGCGCTTCTCTTCCCTTGTCTGGATGTACACTCTCTGGACACCAAGGATCTGAGGACCCTGCTCCCTGACTCTGGCCTTCATCTCTGGTTTCATTTCTGTTGGAAAAATAAAGAAAGAAAAACACAAATATCTTTATAATGACATTTGTCCATACTCTTCCAAGGCTGACAGAAATCAGCAAATTCTTTTCTCTTCTAAAACATTTGAGAACTGAAAAAAAAAAATATATATATATATATCGTTATTTATGCTATATATGTATGTATATATATACATATCCATAGATTGGGACAAATTTCACAAATATCACTTTAGCAGCAAAGAATGCAAGATTGAATGAATTGCATGAAATCATGTCAATTATTTTATAAAGGAGCCTTTGGTTTGGGGAGGCATGAGGTTAAATGGTTAAATGTTTCCATCAATAAGGGGACGTCTGATGTGTGGGGCCTCCACCATTTGGGAGGCTCTTGAGGATCTTGTATGGCTCAGCCAAGGGTACCCAAAATCTGAAGGAGGCAGTGAGCATGGGGAGGTGAGTGAATGTATTTGAAGGATCTGAAAAGGAGGATGCAGCTGGGAACCACAGCAGATCACCCAAGCAGGTCAGTGAAACTAGCATGGGGGCCTGAATAAGCCAGTGATGGAAGAAGAAAAGCTCAAACTGGCACCTGAAAGCCAGCTGAACGGTGAAAGTGAATCTCAGCACTACCATCTGAATAAGTGATCTACTCTCTCTGAGCCTCAGTTTTCTCAGGTGATATTAACACCTTCACTGGAGGAATATGAGAAGTCAGAGCATTTTTATCAAGGGCACAGTAGTGGGATGTATGAGCTCTCAGACATTATTAGTCAGCTGACAAAGGCGGGTCCAGCCAGCATCAACAGGGCAAGCAGCGAGGCATCACAGGTGGGCTGACTCTTCCTTGTTCCTGGGCGGAGGCCAGAGAAGATGCTCCCCAGATCCCATCCCCCAAAAGAAGCAGCTCTTCTCCCTCCCCCACTTGCCCTCCGCCGCCCCACCCCCACCCCCCGCACCACCACTCACTTGCAGGAAGGAAGGTCTCAATGCATTCTGGGGTGATACTGAAGTGAGTAGGTAGGGGCATGTGATGTGGGTGGGAGTCTGATTCCTCTTTGAAGATGTATGTAGGTCCATGGGCTAGAGGGCAGGAAGCACCAGGGAGTGACAGAAGAGAGACTGGACTCACATCAATGATACTGTGGAATTAAGGTCATGAGACAGGGGCCTAAGAGCCTCAGAGGAACCAGTTATGGTTCTTGCATACGGCTGTAACACTGGTAGGGGTATGTTGGGAGAAGAACTAGATTGAAACTCCATTTCTGTTTTTGTCTTTGAAACTTTTTGGCCTTGCCACACAGCATGTGGGATCTTAGTTCCCTGACCAGGGATCAAACCTGCACCCCCTGCAATGGAAGTGTGGAGTCTTAATCGCTAGATCACCAGAGGGAAGTCCACTTAAGACAGACTTCTCAGGCCCTGGACACTACCCAGATTGTGCTTGTTGGAATAACTCTTGACTTCTCTTGGGTGGTTCATGATCCCGTTAGGGTCTGGTTGCTGCCTGCTTTGGTGTGGGGTGGCAGTAGGTTCAGAAAAACAGCAGGGGTAGATGCACAACTTCTGCAGTAGAGTGTGTTCTAAATGAGGGACAGGCGTAATAAGTCTGCACACAAATTCCACTGAGATGCCATTTCTAGGCCAGGCCCCTTGTCCAAGGTTCTGCCAGGGAACTCTCCCTCCCCTCGGATCAGCTTGAAGTGGAGCCAGATGGCCTGTCGCGTGTATGTGTTCACCTGTTGGGATAGAGATGCTTCACAGAGGACATCAGGATCTCCTCAGTCAGTTAAGACATAGAGATTTCTTTTTAGGTTGGCAACACAGAATTTTAAACTTATTGCTGTTCAATAGTGGTCAAAAGCAGGAGGAGGATTCCTGCTAAATTTGTGGTTTACCCATTATTATAGGCAGAGATGCCATCTTTTTTTTTTTTTTTTTTAGCAAGCCCCTTGGTCACAAAGAATTTGGACATGACTGAGGTACTAACACTTTGACTTGCAAACACTGGGCTTTGCCCATGGCTCTAGTGGTAAAGAATCTGAGTGCAATGCAGGAGACATGGGTTGATCCTTGCAGGAGATCCTTGGGTTGGAAAGATCCCCTGGAGAAGGACATGGCAACCCACTTCAGTATTCTTGCCTGGGAAATCCCACGAACAGAGGAGCCTGGTGGGCTACAATCCATTGGGTCGCAAAGAGTAGGACACGATTTGGCAACTAAACATTTATTTATTTGGCTGCACTGGGTCTTAGCTGACGCATGTGGGATCTTCAGTTGTGGCATGTGGGATCTAGTGCCATGACCAGGGATGGAACCCAGGCCCTCTGCATTGGGAGCATGGGGTCTTAGCCACTAGAACACCAGGGAAGTCCCAGAGATGCCACTCATAATAGCAGTCTGCACAACAAGGGCTCGATCCATTGCAACAAATGGCGGCTATAGCCCTGTACCAGGTCTTGTTGTAACACTGCTGCTCCGAGTGTCTCCTCTCCCGAAAGTGTACATTATGAGGAAGTTGGACCACTCCCAGCAGAAGAGTCCAAGCAGCTGGGAGACAGTCCTGGGGTTCAGGCCAAGGCTATTGACTAACCACCTGGAAGTATTTCTCTACTTTCCCAAATCATATAGACTCGCAAAGAGTCAGACAGGACTTAGCAACTGAACAACAATAACACATACTGGTGTGTAGAGTTTCAGTATCAACTCTGACTAGAGGCAGTGGTTCTCAAACTTTGCTGCCAATTAGGAGCACCTGTTGTTATTATTTTTTAATTTTACTACCCTGGGTCCCACTCTCCATGTTCTATGGGGAACAGAAGCCTGGGCATCAAAATTTGTAAAACCTCCCCAGGAGACTGAAATGTAGAGCAAAGATTGAGAACCACCACCCCAGAGAGTCTCACTGGGTTAACTCAAAGATAATTTGATGGGCTGCTACTGGTGAACAGGGAAGGGAAAATAAGAAACAGCCACTGTGTTTTCTGTGAGAACCCTGCCAAAATCTTTACAACATGCAGTGTCCTCTGTAGGAGGAAGCAGGAGGATGCTTTGTGGTCTTACCATCAGGAATCCTTGTATTTCCTCCGAGTAATTCATTCATTTCCTACCCAATGAACCCTGAACTGTGTCAAGGACCAGGTTGCCTTTTCCAAGACAGCACTTATGTTATCAAGTTTAGAGCTAAATTTGTGCCTGCATATGATGGAAATGTAAAATTCAAGACATAATTCTATATTAGTCTTGCTTATTTCCTTTTTTATTAGCATGGGCAATTCAGAGGGGAAAGAATCTGCCTGCAATGCAGAAAGCCTGGTTTTGATCCCTGGGTCAGGAGGATCCCCTGAAGAAGGGAATGGCAAACCGCTCCAGTATTCTTGCCTGAGAATCCCATGGACAGAAGAGCCTGGCGGGCTACAGTCCATGGGGTCACAAAGAGTCAGACACAACTGAGTGACTAACACTCATTAATTTTAATTAGCTGGTTGCTTTTTATGAATATTTAAAAGTGGCCTATTGTCACAATGCAGGGTGTGTAATGTATGTGTATACACATACCTAGCCATAATACCTACATACATGTGTTTATATATACTGATACCTATACAGGCATCTTTTTATTACTATTTAAAAGAATTCAGTTGAACACCCTGTCTGGTCATTGTTTCCCATAATCCCGATGAATTATGGGAAAGACAGATGGTGAACGTGGATGGCTTTGAAATTCACTGTTTAAATCAGAGTTTAAGCTGGGTCAATGTCAGAGTTTTGAACTTGTGCAACTGAGGGAGGGGTGGAGAGAGACTCTCTTAGGGCTGCTACAGATGAGACCATAGCTTGAATATTCCTGCTTTTACTGGGAAGGGGTCGAAACCCACACAGGGAAGGAAGCACATGCCTACCTCAGGGTTCAGGCTGGAGATGATCTGAGGCTGGTATGATCCCACACAGCATCCTGTGTGAAGATGGGTTCTAGTTACCATGGAGATGGGTTCTAAGTACCTTTAGAACTGATAGCCAGATGTCCCCAGCTAAGCTTGGGGCTTAAAGTCTTAACAGATGGGGCCATGATGCCTTCAAAAGCAGGCTGGGGAGTCTGCAGGTGACAGGTGGTGTTTAGCCTTGGGAAAGGACTGGCCCATGGCTGGGTGAGCCACACAAGTAGCCCAGCCGCTCCCTCTGGCTGCATGTCCATCTGCTGGAAGGCAGACCCATTCCCAACCAGGCCTGGTTAGCCACTTCTCACACCAGGTATAGAGCAGTTCAGTGACCAGGTGTGCCTGAGCAGTGCTCTGGGACCCAGGATCTGCTAGGACTTGGGCCAGTTTCTCTCTGTGACTCCTGTCAGTTCCTTCAGAGCAGTGCCTGGAGCCTGGCATCCTCTGACACAGCTCTTGGGTAGGAATCTGTCTGGTGTGGGGTGACTGCCTCCCTCTGCATTTGTATGTGCCCCAAACTGCCGAACCAGACAAGCCTGAGGAGACAGTGTGGACAGGAACCCATGGCATCCTACTGGGGGGCTGTAGGCAGTATGGGGACACCAAGCCATCCCTGCATCTCTCCCATGCACCGGACATGAGAAACACCACATCATTCAGCTTTTCTAGAAAATGAAAAGCTCTTCCTTCTGAAGGTACTCTTTCTGGCTTCTGTGCCAGCCTTCCCTGCCCAGTGCCCAAGGCTGTTTACATGCTCGTGTCCTGCCATGATTCCAGTTGTATCCCTGCCATGACTCTAAGCCTTGGCGCCACACCAGGTTTCTGCCCCGAGCCATCTGTGCTGGGTGTTTACACTTGTCTCACCAGCACTTGACTCCTGCTACTCCCAGATGGGTTTTGGCTGCAAAGCAGCCTCTAAGTTGTCTTATTCCCTGGAGTCCTGGCCCTCAGAGTCCAGCCTGCAATTCTTTAAGGCAGAAACTGGAGTCGCCTCGAATCCTCCCTGTCCATTGGTCTGCTGGCCCTTCCTTTCATTGACTCACAGGTCCATGGGATTGTTAGTGTCCATTCCCAACTCTGCAGGTAGTGACGTCACATTGGTAGCAGGAAGCCACATGATGGGAGAATCTATACCACAAAAATCAGCAAAGTTAACAAACAATAGCTCCCTCTCCCTCCTCACCACACCTGGTCCCAGAGTTGCTTGTTAAACACAAACATACCCTTCTCCTTTGAGCTCCCAGTTCTAGCCAGGCAACGGATACTTAGATGGGACACCTGAAATGTTAGAATTCATCCTCACCACTTCTGCCCTTATATTTTCTCACCTAAATATTGTCATATCCCTTTGACTAGACTCTACTTGCACATTCATATTTTCCAAATATATCTATGTGTACGCCACTATTCACAATAGCCAGGACATGGAAGCAATCTAAATGTCCAACAGAGGAATGAATAAAGAAGATGTGGTACATATATACAGTGGAATATTACTCTGCCATAAAAAGGAATGAAACTGTGCCATTTGCAGAGATGTAGATGGACCTAGAGACTCATACAGAGTGAAATAAACCAGAAAGAGAAAAACAAAAATCATATAAATCACTTATATGTGGAATCTAGAAAAATGACACAGATGAACTTATTTGTAAAGCAGGAATAGACACAAAGGTAGAGAACAAATGTACAGACACCAAGGGGGAAGGGGGTGGTTGGGACGAATTGGGAGATTGGAACTGACATGCACACACTACCATATATAAAATAGATAACTAATGAGAACCTAGTGTATATAGCACAAGGAACTCTAGTTAATACTCTGTGGTGACCTAAATGGGAAGGAAATTAAAAAAAGAGGGGTATATATGTATATGAATGGGTGATTCACTTTGCTGAAACTAACACAACATGGTAAAGCAACTATACTCCAATAAAAATTAATTGAAAAATATATCTATATAGCCATCCAAGTAAATAAAATAAAATCTGACTATGTCATTTCCTTCTTTAATAAAATCAAAACTCCTCAGCATGGGTTTCAAGATGCTCTCCAGCCCATTCTCAAGCACTCTGTTTCACCATTACCCATTTTCAGCCTCTGTTCTAATTCTACTGAATTTGTTTGTCAATAAAAACATTTGCTTCTCATTTTATACAGAACAACTTGGAGTCTGCATCATGACAGTTACACAGCGGTCTACATACAGTATTATCCATTTCATCTAGGGATCAGGGATTCACATAAAAACAAGCAGGAGTTATAAGGGAGGAAGCAGGGCACAGCAAGAGTGTATTTTTAATTCTTTCTTAAAAAGAAAAAGCAGTAGAACCTTCTGAGTCTTGAAATTTGTGCGTATGAGGCTTCTAAAACAAACAGGGTATTGGTAGCTCTTGGGGAAGGGGCAGGATAAGAACTCTGATAAATAAAGGGATATTTGCTTGTGGCAGGGGATGGGAAGGGAGGTTAACTATTTTTCATGCCCTAAGTCCCAGCACCTGATATTCAAAGGAGACCATATCCAATCTTAAATCATTTCCCTGTTCAGAAAGAGGCACTCCTGGGATGAGGCCATGAAGACATCATGCTGGTCATGCCCAAGTCTCTGTTCTACAGCCCACAGCATATTAAAAGGGAAAAAAAGGTCACAGGGTAGTGGTTTGTGTGCAGTTTCCAGAAATGTCCCACTCCATTTGACATCCCCCACCTTTGTCGACACTGCTGTCTTTTTTTTCAGACTGTCCTGTATCCCATGTGGGTCTAATGATGGGACACATCTTGCAGAATTCCACTCAAAGCATCCTCCTTTATGAAACTCTCCTTCACATCCCCTAGAGGGATCAAGCACTTCTACATCCCATGATGACATCACTGGCACTTTATTCTTCTTCTTTGTTTATGTATGTCTCTCTTCTACTGGATTATGAGTTCTTAGAGACCAGACAATGGATTATTTTCATTTTGTATCATAACATCTAAAACACAGTAGCATCTGAAGAATGATTATTGAAAGCACTGATAATGAAATATACCATCTGACACTGAAAACAATATATGCCCAGGCAGAGAGATCATCTCTGTCCTTAGGGCACTGCATAGTGCCTGGTACATAGTAAACTCTTACTGTTTATTGAATGAATAACAAATAAATGACAAGCAAAAGATAAAATAAATGTATGCTGTTGGATGCTGCAGGAGGTTAAAAACCAGCCCAAGAAAGGTGCTGGTGAGGCAGCCTAGGGGCTGGCTGGGTTTCCAAGGGCTGCAGCTCTGTCAGGCAGGCGGGGCTGGGTGTTTCTGGAAGCTGAGAAGGCTTAGAGGAAGAGCAGAAGAAGGGAAGATGAGAGTCTGAAAGCTGAAGAGGCTGGTACAAGGAGGACCACCAGGAGCTGGAGAGAAGTGAGAGGATTCAACTTAACCTGGGAAGGGGATAAGGCATATTTTTCTTGACATTTTGGGGCTTCCCTGATGGCTTAGAGGGTAAAGCATCTGCCTGCAATGCAGGAGACCCGGGTTCAATCCTGGGTCGGGAAGATCCCCTGGAGAAGGAAATGGCAACCCACTCCAGTACTCTTGCCTGGAAAAATATCATGGACAGAGGAGCCTGGTAGGCTACAGTCCATGGGGTCACAAAGAGTCGGACATGACTGAGTGGCAACACGTTTGTTTATTTATTTATTTGTTTGTTTGTTGTAGACATTTCAATCATACAGGACATGTCTGGGTGCCTCCCCACCCTCAACCATTTTGATGTCAATACTTGGATTAAAAATAAGAATTCTTTACCAAAATTCAGGAACCCTTAAACCAGGAGCCATCACTGAAAAAAAAAAATCTAAACTCAAATATTATTTTCTTCAGATGCCTGATTGAAAGCCAAGACAGATAGACATTTAATCAATGGCACCCCACTCCAGTACTCTTGCCTGGAGAATCCCATGGACGGAGGAGCTGGTAGGCTGCAGTCCATGGGGTCGCTAAGAGTCAGACACAACTGAGTGACTTGACTTTCACTTTTAGCTTTCATGCATTGGAGAAGGAAATGGCAACCCACTCCAGTGTTCTTGCCTGGAGAATCTCAGAGACAGGGGAGCCTGGTGGGCCCCCGTCTACGGGGTCGCACAGAGTCGGACACGACTGAATCGACTTAGTAGCAGCAGCAGCAGCAGCGATCTGAGACTTTTAATAACAATCTGAGGCTGATCTAAGCTTGACACATTTGAAAAACATGTCTTTGAGTACAACTCATTATACATGCTTCGGGGGCCTATATATGAAAAAAATGTCCAGAGCTATTGCCTAACTACCCCATATAAACTCATATCCTAATGATCCAGAAGACACAATATTAGTTACTGTTACATTTTACCCCATCTTAAAGCCATGACAGGAATTAAAGGAAGGTGTTAATGACATTAAAAATAACTAATATTTTTGAGCCTACAGTATGCTCCTGGCACTGCTTCTAAACACTTTCTAGGTATTAATTCTCAGAAAAATTCTATAGGGTAGGTATAATTACCATTCCCATTTATTGATGAAAAGGGCTCTGTGACGAGCCTCACAGAGATTGAGTCTGTGTTGATGTCACATGACGAGATACTGAAAGAAATGAGATTAGACTCTAGTTGGCTTAACCACAATGTCATAATACCTTTTGGAGGTTAAAGAAATTTAGAAATATTATAGAGGGAGGTAGGATTTGTTCTGGTCCTTCAAGAATAGGAAGAGTGACAGTTACTAGATATGGTGAAGGGAAGAATTTATGGGAGGAAAAGTTGGAGGTGGGAAAATGCAGGGAAGGTCTGGGGAGAAGCAGGAAGGGGCCTCTAACTGGAAGGACTGTATGGGACACCACTGGCCTCCAGGGAGTGCTCAAAACATCTTGCCCACCCTCACCCCTCAGTCTTCACACCACTGCACATCAAAGGGTCAAAATGAAGAGCAAGAAGACTCACTCTTCCAAAGAGGATAGTTTTCACTTTAACTCAAGGCACTGATTAGGACACATTTCTAAAAATGGAGCCTTGAAAGGGAATAAAGATCACAGCATAGTCAGGCTTGATGTTTCTTGTCTTCACACCCCTTCCATCACTGAGGGATCAGGCATAAAAAGAAGACCATAGATTTCCAGTATTGTGAGCAAAGCAGGTGGATGTGACGTGGAGAAGGGACAGTTAGAAGGTCATTATGCTATGCCATGCCACAAGCCTTGACATTTTTAGTGGAATAAAAATGAGTTCATCCATGGAGACATGAGAACTTGGGAGTCAGTACAGTGATTAGGAAATAACTGCTACGATGAATTTCTTGGGAATTCTTAGGAACAGGAAAAAAATCCACATATTATTTCCCAGGTAAATCAGATAGCATGAATATGAAGTATGTCTAACCAGGATGGTGACATTATTTTCTTTAGCAAATCCCAGTAGCTCAGGTCAGGGAACTAAAAAAACAAGCCAACAAAAACCACCTAAAAGTAGGTGATCACCCATCAGGGTTGAATGAGTAGGGTTGTTGAGGCAGTGGGTTAAGGAAGGGCATAGAGATCTGACTACAGCATTGGTTAAGTGCGTGATGACGACATGCCAGTCAAGAGGAGTGGTTTCTAGTGCAAGAGCAGGAAGTCTCGGGACAGCAGTGCAGGAAGGTCACAATGAAGCATTAAGTAAATAAGCAGACGGTGAGATGGGGGCAGGAGGAAGACCAGAAAGCTATTTGAGTACCAAGCAATGAGGAATGAGGATGGGGGGAGTTAGGGTGTTTGTGATGGACATGTACATTCTGCTGTATTTAAAGTGGATAACCAAAAAGAACCTACTTAGAGCAAAGGGAACTCTGCTCAATGTTATGCAGTGGCCTAGATGGGACGGGAGTTTGGGGGAGAATGGATACATGTATATGTATGACTGAGTCCCTATGCTGTCTACTTGAAACTATCACAACATTGTTAATAAGCCATACCCCAATACCATGGTGTCCCTATGCCAAGGTGTGATGGTGGTTAGGGAAATTGATCAGGTTGGGGATTAGGGACATTAGGGTATGAGAAAGTCATCAGTATGGGTGCAGTTTGTCCTGGATGTTGGCAAATGTCAGAAAGAAAGAATGGACCTGTAGTGGTCCTAGAGAAAGGTAGAAACGATCCTGCGGGTCAAAGCCTCTGAAGGTGAGGGCCATGTGCTTCGTATGAGATGACAGAGAGAATATGGTGCAGAGGCAGCAGGGGGAGGATGTGAGTGCCAAGCTCATCCCTGGCTCATTCCTGGTGGTGGGGAGAAGAGGATGCCATTGTTTTTGCAAGCCAGGGCCACTGATTCCTGGGGATGGCACGAGGCCAGCCTACAGCTGAAGTGGGGGCCCAGCTTGGGGTGACTTGGCTGTGCTGGGAACACAAATTCCTGTCTCCTGTCTGCTTCCATGACCTACATGTTGGCAAGCTAGACAACGGTATGGAGTCCTTTATTTTATATCCCTAAAACTTATACATTTGCTCTGCTTTCTACTGCATGTCAAAATAGTTTATAATTGCATCTCATACCACACCACATGCCCTAATAACCACGATGTGTTCCCACATGTTACTCTGCTATTATTTTAGAGAAAGCTGCCAGAATTTAATTTCACTCTCCTCTAAGGTAGTTTATGGTCCAGCCGCATTGCTATGCAACCATCCACAATTAATAAAAATCAGACAGATAAGCAGCCTATACCATGACACTGCACCATATACCACAGACATTCTTAAAATCCAGGACACTATAAAACTTGGGATCTCAAAGTTATGGAATCTCAAAATTTTGAAGATTTAGTCTTAAAGAATTCCCAGGGGAAGGAAAATGAATGTTGTCCAGGAATCACCACACAGAGGTGGCTTAAAGCATGGGCACAGGAATCAGATGGACTCATGATCAAGGAGACCAAGACGCCCAACTGACAGCCATAGGTACTTGGTCAAATCTTGGACCTTCTCTTCGTTTTGAGTTCCTCATCTCTCAACGGGGATGACACCTGTCTCACAGAATTGCTGGGAACTAAATATGATGACGCAATAATGCCTGCAGGGAGGTTCACAGAGTAGATCAGATCAGTCGCTCAGTCGTGTCCGACTCTTTGCGACCCCACGAATCGCAGCATGCCAGGCCTCCCTGTCTATCACCAACTCCCAGAGTTCACTCAGACTCACATCCATCGAATCAGTGAAGCCATCCAGCCATCTCATCCTCTGTCGTCCCCTTCTCCTCTTGCCTCCAATCCCTCCCAGCATCAGAGTCTTTTCCAATGAGTCAACACTTCGCATGAGGTGGCCGAAGTATTGGAGTTTCAGCATCAGCATCATTCCTTCCAAAGAAATCCCAGGGCTGATCTCCTTCAGAATGGACTGGTTGGATCTCCTTGCAGTCCAAGGGACTCTCAAGAGTCTTCTCCAACACCAGAGCTCAAAAGCATCAATTCTTCGGCTCTCAGCCTTCTTCATAGTCCAACTCTCTCATCCATACATGACCACAGGAAAAACCATAGCCTTGACTAGATGAACCTTTGTTGGCAAAGTAATGTCTCTGTTTTTGAATATGCTATCTAGGTTGGTCATAACTTTTCTTCTGAGGAGTAAGTGTCTTTTAATTTCATGGCTGCAGTCACCATCTGCAGTGATTTTGGAGCCCCCCAAAATAAAGTCTGACACTGTTTCCACTGTTTCCCCATCTATTTCCCATGAAGTGATGGGACCGGATGCCATGATCTTCGTTTTCTGAATGTTGAGCTTTAAGCCAACTTTTTCACGCTCTACTTTCACTTTCATCAAGAGGCTTTTTAGTTCCTCTTCACTTTCTGCCATAAGGGTGGTGTCATCTGTGTATCTGAGGTTATTGACATTTCTCCCGGCAATTTCTCAGTAAATGCTATAAGGCTATGACTTTAAAAAAAAAGTCACTATTGTTACTTTGTTTTGTAAGTTTCTTCAGGAACATTTCTGGTAAACTTAGTAGTGTGTGTGTGTGTGTGTGTGTGTATACATATATTTCTTTTCCTAAGAAACATTAAAAATAATACTACCTTCTGATTTCTTTTCTTACCATAAGTTCAGGAGGGTACCTGAGGCAGTTAGTGTTCCTTTTTATGTGAATACTTAAAGACAGTGAGAAACAATCAGGAAAGGGACTCTATCCCGGGGTCCCCAACACCCAGGACACAGAGCAGTACCAGTCGGTGGCCTGTTAGGAACTGGGTCACACAGGTGAGTGAGCAAAGCTCCATGTGTACTTCAGCTGCTTCCCATCACTCTCTCATCACCCCCAGATGGGATCATCTAGCTGCAAGAAAACAAGTTCTGGGCTCCCACTGAGTCTGCATTATGGTGAGCTGTATAATTATTTCATTACATATTACAAGGTAGTAATAATAGAAATAAAGTGCTCAACAAATGTAATGGGCTTAAATCATCCCCAACCATCATTCCTCATCAGCCACGGAAAAACTATCTTCCACGAAACTGGTCCTTGTTGCCAAAAAGGCTGAGGACTGCTGCCCTACCCCATTTCTCATGACCACACTGCTGCCCAATTTCAGCTACCATGGGGGCAGCCCTCCGCTCATTTTTTATCACCCTCCTACATGAAACATGCATATGCACATGTACCTATACTAATTCATGTACACTGAAGGTAGAGATGACTGCTACATGCATTTTAGCTTTTGGATATAATGAAACCATAATATTAACTCTTTATACTCAGCTTATTATTTATAATAAACTGAAGAAGTATCTAAACAGTCACCTTTAAAACCCAAAGCTATTTCACATTTTCATCCTTGCTGGTTTTAGATTATTAGAGTATCCAAAAGAGATACTTGAATATTTAAAAATACTTAGCTCATCTACTTTGAATAGGATGAATCCCCACATATCATTAGCAAAGTGAATCAGAAAGTACTTCACTTATGGTTGCCAGGGGGAAGGATGGAGTAGTTAGGGAGTTTGGGATAGACAGGAACACATTGCTATATTTAAAGTGGATAACCAACAAGGACCTACTGTATAGCACAGGGAACTCTGCTCAATGTTATGTGGCAGCCTGGATGGGAGGGGAGTTTGGGGGAGAATGGATACATGTATATGTATGTATGGCTGAGTCCCTTTGCTGTCCATCTGAAACTATCACAACATTGTTAATCAGCTATACACCAATACAAAATAGTATTTCAGCTTAACTTCTACTAGGAACACTCCTGAGTTGTAAGTGGGGGAAATCATGATGAAGCGGAGAACACAACGAAGTGTAAACCCAAGTGAGGAAGCCTGGGGGTGCATTTGTTAAGAGGGTGGACATTTCTTCAAGCTGACTTTTCTTAGAGTTGTACCTTGGTCATCAATATTATACTGTTTGCCACTGATAACAACGCTGAGTTCGCTTGATTTGCTGTACTTACAGATTAGAAATGAGTTGCTCTATGGAAAATGAAACCACTGGAGGAGGAAAATAGAATGAGCAGATTCCACGAAGTGTGGACTTTCCATACTTACTCCCGCACACAGGCATCTGGCAAGATCTCACCAGAGGGGGTCCAGAAAGATGCCGGCACAGAGTCTCACTGAGGGGGACCCGACGGCCTTTGGCTGTCAGCTTCTGGCACATCTGCTGTCTCCGCTGGGTTCCAACACCACAACTGACAGAACACTGTAATGAGAACAGTGGTGACAGAGTCAAGCGGAGCGAGAGCAGACACACGTCCCCAGCAATAGCCATGTCTCCCATAGTGAAACAGGATGTAGAGGTGTGCCAATAAGTAGGCAGTTCCCAGGCCTGAACATCTTTCAGAATACAGAGACTTTCTCTCTACCCACCATTCCCCTGCCCTCCCCTCCACCTTTTCTCTTTTCCCTCCTTCCCTTCCTTCCTTCTTTTTTAAAAAAAATCTATTTGTAAGGTGGTATCCCCTGATAGCTCAGTTGGTAAAGAATCCACCTGCAATGCAGGAGATGCCGGTTCAACTTCTGGGTCGGGAAGATCCACTGGAGAAGGTATAGGCTACCCACTCCAGTATTCTTGGGCTTGTGCCTCAGCTATTTTGTAAGGTATGAGGCCCTGTTTTTTTTTTTCTGAGATATCATCGATATATAATATTGTATTAGTTTAAGGTATACAACATAATGATTTATATACATATATATTGCAAAATGATTACTACAATAAGTTAACAGCCAGAATCTCACATAGTTACAAGGTTTTTAATCTTGTGACTGAATATTTTAAATGAATGTTTATAACTGACATAGTTTTGTTATAACATGAAGCAAAAAAATTTCAGAGACAGGATAACATGTATGTTTTAAATAAATACTAAAACCCCAGTGAGATACCATTTCCCATTTCAAACTCATTAAGATGGCTATTATTAAAAAAAATAGATGTGGATAAACTCGAATGTTGATGCACTGCTGATGCGAATATAAAATGGTACAGCCTCTATGGAAAAGTTTGTCAGGCCCTCAAAAAGTTACACAAAGAATTACCATATGATCCAATAATTCCACTTCTAGAAAAATATCCAAAAATAATCGAAAGCAGAAACTCAGATGTTTGTATACCAATGTTCACAGTAGCATCATTTACAACAGCCGAAAGGCAGAAACCACCATACACTACATGGCCTTTTATGTCTGGCTTCTATCACTTGGCATAATTCTTCGAGGCTCATCCATGTCATAGCAGGTATCAGAGTTTCATTCCTTTTTTATGGTGGAATGATATATGTATATACCACATTTTGTTTATCCATTCATCTGTTGATGGACATTTCGATTACTTCCTTTCTTCTTTCTGAGATAGTAACTAATTTTTAGTAGTTAATTGCCATACGATTCTGGGGACTTGTAGTTGATGTCTCATTTGTTTTTATATCTATTTATTAACATGACTTTGCTTTTTAAAAAATGACATAGTACAGATAACGTGGTATCAATTTTGTATGGGGACTAGACTTATTGTGGTGATCCTTTCGTAATGGATACAAACATTGAATTTCCATGTTGTACACCTGAAATGGAAATGCCAATTATAGTTCAATAAAAACTTTAATATTAAAAATGGCATATACCCATGACCAAGAATTGAAAAACTAGAAAAACATAAAAGGAAAGGTCTTTTTAAAAAACACCCAAGCTGCTATATATAAAATAACATTGATATGTGATAATCATTGTGTATAAAAATGATAGCTGATAATCATAATTACATGTGTACATGTAATTTTAATTTAACGTTTTACTACAATTTTATTAGGCATATTAGGAAAAAATGAAATAAGATGAAAAGAGTTCAAGTAACTAATTCCCCAAAGAACTCTCTACAGTTAAGGAAGATGAAAGAAACCAATAAGAGATTCCGGTGGTTATTGGATTGGCCCAAATGAACTTTATTATTATTATTTTTTTACAATGGAGAAAAGACAATCTCTTTTTTTTTTCTAGTTGATATTTCTCACTGTATGTTCTTTTTTATTTTAATTTATTTATTTTAATTAGAGACTAATTACAATATTGTATTGTTTTTGCCATACATCAACATGAATCCATCACGGGTGTACATGTGTTCCCAATCCTGAACCCCCCTCCCACCTCCCTCCCTATACCATCCCTCTATTACTCAGCCATTAAAAAGGATACATTTGAATCAGTTCTAATGAGGTGGATGAAACTGGAGCCAATCATACAGAGTGAAGTAAGCCAGAAAGAAAAACACCAATACAGTATACTAACGCATATATATGGAATTTAGAAAGATGGTAATGAAAACCCTGTATGCGAGACAGCAAAAGAGACACAGATGTATAGAACAGTCTTTTGGACTCTGTGGGAGAGGGAGGCGGGGGATGACTTGGGAGAATGGCATTGAAATATGTATAATATCATATAAGAAACGAATCGCCAGTCCAGGTTTGATGCAGGATACAGGATGCATGGGGCTGGTGTACTGGAATGACCCAAATGAACTTTCTGATCAGCCTGATATTGATACTGATATATTCTGACATCTGAGAATATTTATTGACTCGCTGCTAAGAAGAGGGACAGGCACATTCACATTTCCACATCTCTTCTCTCCAAACATTCCATTTGCTTTTGTTAAACTATTTAGCTAATGTCAAGATTTTCTGATATGTATATTCTGTTCTGAGATGCCAATGCTGGCTGATTAGCCTTAATTCTGCCCTTACATGAATTTATGATGCATCTTCTGTTTTTTTTTTTCACCAGGATCTGTGTCTTTCTGGATTTTTTACTGGGAGTTATCTTGGCATCTTGGTGTGTCTTCTTGACCCTGAAAGTCTTGATCCCATACCATAAGACAGACTATGCATGGATGATCTGACTGCCTCTCTGATGCCTTTCCACATGGAGAAAAAAACAAAATGAAAAGGAAAATACTTGGGTCATAGTTCCTTTCTTAAAAAATGTATTTATTTAATCTTTTGGCCACGCAGCATGCGGGGACCTTAGTTCCCTGACCAAGGATCAAATCAGTGTCCCCTGCATTGGAAGCACAGAGTCTTAACCATTGGATGGCCAGGGAAGTCCCTTTCCTTCCCTTTTGAACTGTGGCAAGTTTCACTGTCTGCTGGCATCTAAGGCTACCGAGAAGATGTGTGAGGCCAGGCAGGAGATTTTTGTTGTTTGTTTGACTTTTATGTTCAGAGGCCTTTTGCTCTTGTTTTTTTTTTTTTTTTAACCCACGAAGTTCAGCACCTTATTTGCTGGCTGTGTATTAGTGGGTCATATTTTCTTGGCACGTAGTATGCCATTTTGATTTGAAGGTTAAAGCTCTTATTAGAGGAAGTTAATTCTCCTTATTATCTCTGAATATTTTTTGTTCCACATGTTCTTCTCACAAATACCCATTACACTCATGTTTAATCCTTATTATCTTTGAATATTTTTTGTTCCACTTGTTTTGTTCTTCTCACAAATACCCATTATACTCATGTTTAATCTCCTCTGCCTTCCATACCCATCACTGCCTCTAAAAACCAATTTTACATCTTAACTCTTTTCCATATCAAAACGAGTCATTCCAGCTTATATACCATAGCTCTCTGTTTTCAGTTGTTTAATTTTTTGTTGCTTGTAAAATAACTTTTATGTCTGCTATATAAAATTTTTCTTTTCAGTTTTTTCCCCTGACTATTCCAAGTTGTCTTTTCATCTCCTTCTGTTGACTTATAACCTCTTTTTGAACTCAAATCTCATTTTAGAGCCACTCTTCCCTCCACTCCCTCCACCCCCCCTCCACCCCCTAACCCTGGACCAAGATATCATGACTATAATTTTCTTGGGAGTACACAGACTATTTTTTGACACTTTTCTCTGGCTAATACCATTGTGATGCTATTGTTCATGTGACTCTTGCTCCCTGTTCCTTTCCCCATGCCCTGACTTCTTCTGATCCTTCACTTCCCCCCTTTAAGTTTTGATGCTTAGTTTTTATGCTGGAGCTTTAAATGTAGCTGGCCATTCACCTATGTGAATAGCATGGGTCAGGGGATGAGCTTGGGCGTTTCCATCAGTTTCTTGTCTTCCACAGTCTGTCATCAAATTTTTATTTCCTCTGCCCACATCTCTCTTCAAACTTTGGCATTTGAAGGGCTAGGGTGACTCAGGGAACAGTCTCTTAAGTAACTGTAATCACCCAGCAAGCATCCTTCATGCCACTCCATCTCTGCAGCCTTCCTGGGCTACAGGGCCTCCACACATGGTCTCTCCTGCAGCTCCATCTGCCCCACAGCTCTGGAGGGACATTCATGGTATTTTCAGGGGCAGCACATGGTCCCCCATCTAGTGTCTATAATCAAGAACCGCTGAGCAGGCCTTTTAGGACTCTCACATTTACTCCTCGGGAAATCTACCTCCTGCTCGTGCCTGAAGAAATATTTGTCAGCCCTCAGCCTTCTCTCTTTCATTTTGGTTCAGATTTTATGGTCTTTGGCATGTGTGTTTCATAATTTATAGTTTGGGCTTGTGGCTGTTTCATTGTTCATTGAAGACAGAGTGTTCTCTCTCTTTATCTTTGTGGGGTTTTTTGTTGGGTTTCAAAGAAGGGGAATGGAATTTTTAAAATGCTTTTATTGTTCTCTTTAACAGAAAGCCCTAATTATTAATATTTTTTCAATGCCAAGGGAAGCTTTTTGTAAGCTTTTGAACAAGATAAAAATTACCATTTAGCAACTTATGATGTACATTAAATCCCTTACATAGGAAAGGGTTCGGTTCCAAGAGCATATTCACAAGTCCAATTTGTTCCTAAGTCCAACAAGGTTAACCTAGGTACCCAACTAACACAATTGGCTATATAGTACTGTCTGTAATAGCAACAGGTTTATAATACTTTTCACACAAATAATACATTAAAAAAATAAACATTTTTAATCTTTCAGTACAGTACCTTGAAAAAGCTCAGTAGTACCACCTACATCATTGCTGCTTTTTACGCTTGTTTCCAGACATCCTGGGCTTGAAATAAAGACACTGTACAACTGTATTCTACACAGGACCGTACAGGACTCTACACACAAGCACAACCAGTTGTAGAGGAGGCATGCATGCGACAATGTACCTCAGATCCATGAACTAACTTACATGATTGGACATGCAAATACACATTCTCATCCTTTAAAGTTTGCAACTTGAAGGTGTGTATGTAGGGGATTTACTGTATTTTTCAAAAACAAGTCAAACCATCATCTAGGAGTTTTCCATATAATATAAAAACAGTAGTCAAATAATTGCCAATCACCATTCACAAGCCATTTCTAATGATCAATATTTGACTTTTTATCCCCACTATGAATGGGAGGATCAGTTGCAAACCCCTTTTCTTGATAGAGATCTTACATGATCTTGTGTCTGCTAAGTTCAAGGTTAGCATGCCACTTGCACATGTCCACAGTGGAGAGAGTGGAGATGACAGAATCAGTGGCATTAATTATAAGTTACAAAATAGCAACTTTATGCCAAAGCTTTGTGATTAATCAAAAGCAATATGGTAGACTCCTCTGGAAGAGCACATGCAACTTTGTAACTATTTGTCTGTGAACTTCAAAATGGAAGGTCTGTTGGGCAGGATATAAAATCCTTGGCCTACATTTTCTTTTTTTAAATATATTGCTCCACTGTTTTCTACTGTGATGTGGCATTGTTGAGAAGTCTGATGCTAACCTGATTTTCTTTCCCTAATAAGTGACTTTGTCCTTTTGCTGAGATACACTTACACATTATTCTTTACCATTAAAGTCCAGTGGTTTTAGTAGAGTATGTCTCGATATGGACCATTCTGGGTTGATTTTTCCATGTATGTGGTATGCTCTTTCAATATAGTGATTTGAATTTTCTGTTTATAGTTTTGTTCTGTTGTTTTGGTTTTCCTTTCTCAGGACTCTAATAATAGATACATGATTTTCTTTCTCTGTTTTTCACAGCCATCATTTTTGCTTAAATTCTGTTTTTCTTCAGTTATTTTCAATTCTCTCCTTTCTTTTGTTTCTCCTATTACACATTCTGCATCTGGTCATTCTTGTGTTCCTTCTAGTTTAGTCTATGTTTCTGACTTTTCCCCCCTTAGTTTTCTAATTCTTTCCTGAACCCTGTCAGCTAATTTTTCACATCCCCCTGTTATTCACCTCATTTCAGAATTTTTCTATTTTTGATTTGTTTCTATAGATGTCTTAGCTTCTTTTAGCTGATTTTATAATAGTAAGTTATATTTTCATCTGCCTAAAAGTCAAATTTTCATTATGTTGCTATGTTATTGATACTTTTTTCTTGGGGTATCCTTCTATGGGGTTTGGTGTTGGTCTTGTTTAAACGAAACAGATTTTTCTCTGTACTTTTGAAATAGCTTAAAGGGGTGTTCAAGGGAGTTATTTCACTGTAAAGGACTCCCTCCTCTGGTGCTAAAATAAAGTATTCAAGGGTTTGGCCACAGTTTTGAAATGGACTTTTGGCAATGGCACCCCACTCCAGTACTGTTGCCCAGAAAATCCCATGGATGGAGGAGCCTGGTAGGCTGCAGTCCATGGGGTCACTAAGAGTCGGACATGACTGAGTGACTTCACTTTCACTTTCCACTTTCATGCATTGGAGAAGGAAATGGCAACCCACTCCAGTGTTCTTGCCTGGAGAATCCCATGGATGGTGAAGCCTGGTAGGCTGCAGTCCATGGGGTCGCACAGAGTCGGACACGACTGAAGCGACTTAGCAGCAGCAGCAGCAGCAGACTCTTCTACTCCCAAGAAGCTGAAGGAACTGAACATCTTTCCTTTACTCCTTTGTTCCTTTTCAGCTTGGCTTAACATTCTGGCAAGTTTTGTTGTGCATTTCTACAGTCTTAAGGATATGAATTCCACCAATGCTCTCCAATCTTCTTACGGCCCTGAATGAGTTTGCATGATTTTTCTTGCTCTAAACCACACATAGGAGCCTTGAGTCTTCACTCAGTTTCACTGATTATCTCAGACCAACATGCTAAAGGTTCTTCTATTCTGGAATTGGACTACTTTATTGTGGTGATATTTCTCTGTTCCATGGCTCTTATCCTTGTTTCTTCTCTATTTAAAAAAAAAAAAAAACTCTAATTTTGCTACACTTGCTATTACATATGGTTTGCCCCTCCACCCCTTATATCACTTCCATTAAAATTACTATCTGTTATCTTTTCCTTTCTTTTGGCAATTCTAATTGCCCTGTTTTCTGTTTTTTTTTTTTTTTTTAATGAGAGATTTTGGAATATTAAACAACTATGCTGCTATCATGATTTTGCTTCACTGGAAGCCTCCTAAGCATTTTTAAAGGAACTGCTATCAACAATATATTCTTTGATATCAAGGCATTCATTTTTCCATGTTCAATTACCACTTAAATGCTGCTGCTGCTGCTGCTAAGTTGCTTCAGTCGTGTCCGACTCTGTGCGACCCCGTAGATGGCAGCCCACCAGGCTCCTCCGTCCCTGGGATTCCTCCAGGCAAGAATACTGGAGTGGGTTGCCATTTCCTTCTCCAATGCATGAAAGTGAAGTCGCTCAGTCGTGTCCAACTCCTAGGGACCCCATGGACTGCAGCCTACCAGGATCCTCCGCCCATGGGATTTTCCAGGCAAGAGTACTGGCGTGGGTTGCCATTGCCTTCTCCACTTAAACGCTAATGATTCCCAAAACTATAACTTTACTGTAGATCTTGCATGAGCTACAATTCTTTATTGATACCTTTACAGATCCTCAAACTACACCCATTTAAAAAATCAACTCATTTTCTGTCCCTTTCAAGTCATCTTCCAAGCATGTATTTCCTTCTCTAATTGTTAATATCATCTTTGTCCATTAATTACCCAAGATAGAAATCTAGGACACTCCTCTTTTTTTTTTTTGCTCATTTTTATCAATTCAATTACCAAATTTGCCAGTTAGTTCTGCTAAATCTCACTCAAAACCACCCATGATTATTGATCCCAACTGCTCATTATCTCTCATTCTTTTTATTTCCATTTTCATCAGACAAGGTCCCTCAAACTCTAGGTTCCTTCTTCTTCTAACACATTGTTCAGAACTACTGTCTAAAAACTCTGCCTTTTTTTCCCTCCATTCAGACACCTCCTACAATGCCCTCAGTGACTGTTAGGGATAAATCCAAAGTCCTTCACAATCTGGCTGCCACCTCTCTTTCACCTCTCACCTTCCTCCATTTCTTTAACTCATTCTATCTTAAGCCACATAAGATTGATAAGCTCACAGCCTATACCTGTGTATATACTCTTGTCTCTGCCCAGCACATCCTGCTGTCTCATTTCCACACGTCTGGCACTCATTTAACACCCAACTCTTAATCTACATCTTCTACAACACTTTCCTGGGACTCAGGGAAACTTAGATTTTCACATAGTTCTGTAGATGGGATATCTTTATTCATCTTACATACCTTTTTCATCCATCTGCCTTTGAAGCCTATATTCTTGGTTGTCTCAGATTCCTGGTACCTGGGGCATTCAATCATGAAAGTGAAAGTTGCTCAGTTGAGTCCGACTCTTTGCGACCCCATGGGATTATATAGTCCATGGAATTCTCCAGGCCAGAATACTGGAGTGGGTAGCCATTCCCTTCTCCAGAGGATCTTCTCAACCCAGGGATCAAACCCAGGTCTCCCACATTGTAGGCAGATTCTTTACCAGCTGAGCCACAGGGAAGCCCAAGAATACTGGAGTGGGTAGCCTATCCCTTCTCCAGCGGATCTTTCTGACCAAGGAATCAAACCGGGGTCTCCTGCATTCCAGGTGGATTCTTTACCAACTGAGCTATCAGGGAAGCCCGTAATCAATCATAGCAGTGCTAAGTAAATGACTGTGAGGATGCAGGGCTGTGGCAACAGGCATATTCAAGTCAGAAGAAGCTTCTACAAGTCTCTCTATTTAAGTCCACAAATAAGGGCATTTCCATCCTATATACCTGCTTATCAGTAAGCTGAAACTGTCTTATCGATAAGATAGTATACGTGTATGTGTGTGTGTGTGTGTGTGTCTGGAAAACACTTTTATGCAATTGTGTGCTAGTACATATTTTACAACAGGGTTCATGGAGAAAAGGGCCCTGATTGTAACATTTGCCAATTTCTGTGGTGTAAATACTCCCATCATGGCTGATGTCAAGCCGTTATTGGAATATCACTGACTACACAGAAGGATGAGATCATAATTGGTTCTCAAAAGCCAGTACAAACTGGCTCTAACACGTGTTGGAGTACTCCCTTCATAAGTCATAAATAAAACATCTATTGAAAACTGGAAAGCCATGTTTGGAAATTCACGTATCCTGGGCATATCTTGAGCTGTACTTTGTAAAATGTCTCATGTACAGAGATCATTTCCTTTTTATTTAGCATACGGACAGATTTCAAGAATTGAAAGAGTTGGCAGGAATAGGTAGTTGAACACAGGAGGTGAACTCAGAGATGATCACAGGTGTTGGAAAGACAGTGCTACATGGACAGAGACAGGAAGTAGGTGGGGAAGCTGGATGGGATGAGGGTGTCCCTTTGCTTGAGGATCTATCCTACTTGAAGAGCTAAGGATAAGGTATCAAAGAGAAAATCAGAAACTGTGCCCAGAAACAGAAAATCACCTATAGAAGTCAGAGAAGAAGTCACATCACAGAATCATCTCTGGAGGGTAAATATAGTGATAAAAATCAAAGGGTCAAACACTGAGCTTTTTGAAGATTTGCAAGAAGACACACCAATACAAAACATGCAGTCATGTAAACAGGAAAAATAAAAAACACCAAGGAATATCCTGAAGGAGAATGATGAAAGTGGATGAAATGGCCAAATGCTCCTTCAAAGCACAGAGAACAAAGAATGAGGAAAGGCTACTGGATTTCAGGCAGCGGGAGGGACCACGAGACAACTTTTGGAATGACTGCCCCATAGAAGAGTCAACTCTCCTTTCTTGTAGCTACAAAAGCAGCATAAGAGTTGGGGCTCCTTTCCACATAAAACTTGGTTCAGATCTAAGCAAATCAGGGAAAAGGAATGATACAATGAATGAACAAAGCCCAAACATGCCATGAACAGAGTGAGTGAATTACAGCTGCAGCCTGAGAGGCTTGGCATGGTGAAAAATGGAAATTCTGGCGTGGCTTTTTGGTCTTTCTGGGACCAGGGGTAGTGGCCGGTTCCAACGGGGAAGGGACACATCCAGAACCATGAAATGGATGAGTGCCCTGGAATGAGCCATCCCATGGCAGAGGGACAAGTCTGGCAGAAAGCTTTAGGGAGGGTGGCAATTTGGCATCAGGATCTCTGCCAAAACAAGGTAACTCAGAAATGAGAGAAAATATTAAATATCAACAGAAAAGCTGAACCATACAGGAAAATACAAACTGCAGGGCAACACATGTGCCTGACTGGACCCAAGTCTGAACACCAGCTCTGCCCAGCTGTGACATGGGCACACCTGCTCCTCCTCCAGATGCAGGTTTCCTGGATATGTGGCCTTGACTGGGTGCAGGCAGATGTCTTGACTGGGCTTAAGCTTACCTCTTGGAGTGTGCACAAGCTTGTTCTTGCCTCCACAATGGCCACCTAGGAAACTGATCTGCCTCTGGTCCAACCCAGCTCAGATGGATAACCTCCTTTGTCTCCTTTTCTTCCTCCCAACAAAATCCCTCCCAGTGAATGATTTTTCCTGTCCTTTTAGCTAGCCTGAGTTTTTCTACAGATCATGACTCCAACACACTTTAACATGTCTCCTGTCTTTGCAAAGACACTTGAGGAAGAATGTTTACCTGCTCAGAGGTCTGCAGGGCCCAAGGACCTGTCAGCGATCTCATGGCCACTGACTGCAAGGACACTATCAGCCAGATGAGAACACCATATGGGTGCTCAGGAAGTAGCTTCCCATTAAAATGCAATAAAAAAAAGTTGGGTCATTATGAGTTAGAGCTGAGAAATGGTGTATGATTTTAGAGACTAGAAGACGTCAGAGAGGAGGGAAGCTCAGAGCTGGGTCTGGGGGTTTGAGGGTATCAACAAGAGCAAAGACACAAGGCAAGCCTGAGTTGACGGAGTGATGGATGTTCATTTAGTGAAAGATAACCAGCGACTGCAAACTCCATCATTCACAGAGAGAAGGAACAGTAGAGGAAAGTGAAGGTGTCACCCCCTGTCTCTCCTTTCTAAAAGGCCAGTGGGAAGAGTTTGTTCCAGTAAATGAGATGGAACTGTGAAGGCCTCTGCTTTCTCGGAGAAAAGAAGAGATGAGGAGGGCACATCTAGATACAGGGGCCTGCTTTCCATGCCACCACTGCTCATACCTCATCTTTCCTTTTTCCTGCCTCTTCCTCTTGAGTTAGGGCAGCATGTGCCCAAAGACATTACTGCCCAGAACAATCCCTACTGTGGACACACTGAAGGGTTCAAGAACTCTCCCAAGGAGAAGGGGCAGGTGAGGAAATGCTTCCCAAAGGGTACTGTGCCTGACAGCACCTGGGGAGTCTCATTCAAACGCAGATTCTGATTTCTTAGGTCTGTGTGGGACTTGAGATCATCATCTCTTACAAGATTCCAGCTTCCAAAGAGATCCCTGTGAGGGGGTTGGCATATACACACTATTATGTATGAAACAGACAACTAATGAGAACTTACTGCATAGCATAGGGAACTCTACTCAGTGCTCTGTGGTGACCTACATGGGAAGGAAAACCAAAACAACAGAGGGGATATGTGTACACGTATGGCTGATTCACATTGTGGTATAGCAGAAACCAACACAACATTGTAAAGCAACTATACTCCAATAAAAATTTTAAAAAGAATAAGCAAGACTGGAAAAGCTGGAATAAGAAGAAAGGGGGCTGGGATGTGAGTCCCATCCGTTCAAGGAAAGCCCCACAAGGAACTGAAAGTTGATTTTTCAGGCAACAAGACCTTTAGGAGTTGACTTGATAGATGGAGTGGTGGGAGTACTATGAGGTGTTAAGATAGTTTGGAGAGGGGGAAGATGGTACAGAGACAGGGAATCAGGTGGGCAGTGTAATACATAAAAGAGGACCCTTGCAATAAGGCCAAAAGGCAAGGATTCTATTCCTACTTCACAGCCTATTTTAGCTATTTGTGTTTGATTTCTCCCTCTTGAAAAATGGGTATTGCTACTAGACTATATTAAGTCCTAAATATGCACTAAAATGTTAGTTTGGAATTCTGCTTACTGCAATTAATGTGAGCTTGAGATGATAAAGAGTAAATTCAGCAGTGGTATCAATGGAATACAGAGGAAGTAAAGGTATGAAACATTTTCAGAAAGTTGAAATGACAGGGTTTAATAAAATTCTATATAAGGAGACATAAGGCAGAGAAGAACAAAACTGATTTTGAGTTAATCCTGGGATACAATGACTTTGGTTTTCTCAAAAGACAGAAGTCATGGGACTTGGTGTAGGAGAAATATGATGAGTACAGATTAAGTAATATTGAGTAAACACAGAAAATGAATCATTATGGGTGGGTCTGGAGCAGGGCACTCACACAACCCGGAGAGTAAATGTGTCCTGAAATTCTGTGTCCTGGACATTCCACTCACATCAAAGGAGCCCCAGCTCTCATCTGAGGGAGGACATACTGAAAGGCTGAAAGGGAGGAGGAGCAGAAAAGAAGGGGCTGTAAATTTGGGACGGCCCTTACCTTGGACCAGTCTCCCACAGTCCAGTGTGGAGGACAGTCTGTCCTGGCACAGGACTTACGGGATGAGGCCTTGGGTCCTTGGCACAGTTCCTCAGAGAGATTCAAGAAGCTGCCATCCGTTAAGAGCTGCCGACAGGTGACCCTGCGATTCTGCGTTCCCCCTCCACAGGTCCTGGAACACTGGGAGGACACAAGGAAGTGAGTCCACGGGCTCAGCCCTCTTTGGTTTAGTGAAACATAGGGCTCTTACGATCATAAGCCTGGCAGCCATACCTGCTGCCACTCTTCAATATGCCAGCTAGGAGGGCAGTCAAACTGGTTGCATGCTTGTAAGGCATGGGGTTTCTCATCTCTGCATTCCTCAGGTGGGGAGGGGGACTCCCCAGGGTGCAGGCAGTACACTTCTCGAGTCTGGATGCCAACACCACAGGTAGCTGAGCAGGGTCCCCAAGAGCCCATGTGCCACCTGTACCAAAACAACAAGTGGGCAAAATTCACTGTCCAGTGGACTCAGTGGGACACCCAGAGCACGGACAACTGCACGCTGCTCTCTGGACTTCCAGCCTCCACCCTCCATATCCATAGCATCAATAAACGCAATTAGAGTGCAGAAATACAATGTTTAAAGGCAAGACATGTCAGAAAAATGCTTAAAGATTTCACCTGTCTAGGAAAATCTGGAGTGAAAGAGAAGCAGATTTCTCTCCATCCTAGCCTACCACCATATATCATTAATAAAATCTTGGTTTTGTTTTGAATAGAGCCCCAAAGCAAGGATGATTTATATAAGGTGTCAAAAGAAATTTTAAATGCTTAAAAGCACACTTCAGAAAATTTTTAGGGCACCTGGATTCATTATTTGGAATATCCCTAAGAAAATTCTTTTATGTTAGGATTGGATTTACAGCACATATATATACATAATGTGATTCCTTTCCAATAAGATCTCGGAAAAATCAGGTTTTCTCATGAAACATCTGCAAAAATGAAAAACCAGGGCAGTTTCTTTGGGTACATATTTCCAAGTTGCCTTCAAAAATGATTCTCTCAATTCACGCTTTCACCAGAAGTAGAGAGAGCCTGGCTTCTACAGCCATACGACCACTGGACCGTATCATTTGAAAAAGGCTCTGCCCATCTGATGGGTGAAAAATTGTATACAATGATTATTTTAAAACGTGTAGATATTTAATTATTAGTAACCATGAATCTTACCCCAGCTGTAAAATATTTTTCTAAGCTCCTGGCTTATCAAAAAGACAAACTTTAACAAGAATATAGAGAATTTAATAATATATTTGAAAATTTGATGAAATAGATAAGCTATTAGGCAACTACAAAAAGTTCTTTTGAAGAAAAGGACTAGATTGTGCTAATTTTGTGATTAAGTTCCTACAAGTTTCTAAGAAACAAATGAATTCTTATGTTACTTAAAATGTTCCAAGGTAAAAAAGAGGATTAGAACGTAAAGAAAACTTTTGATTATAATCTATGATTATATATTTTTAATTTTAAAAAGAGAGAAATAGAAATTCTAAGTAACAAGCATATTAATCAAAGGATTAAAATAATACACAGTATGAACATTCATTTGGAAGGACTGATGTCGAAGCTGAGGCTCCAATACTTTGATCACTTGATGTGAAGAGTCTACTTATTGGAAAAGACCCTGATGCTGGGAAAGATTGAAGGCAAAGAAGAGGGTGACAGAGGATGAAATTATTAGATAGTATCACCAACTCAATGGACATGAATTTGAGCAATCTCCGGGAGATAGTGAAGGACAAGGGAGCCTGGGGTGCTGCAGTCTATGGGATCGCAAAGAGTCAGACACGACTTAGTGACTGAACAACAAGAGCAACACCACTGTGAACTGAACATTTGTATCCTTCTCCAAACTCCAAAGATTCCAAGAATACTTGTATTATTTTCCAAATTGTTCTTATATTTTAACGTCTTCTGTAATAAATTCATCTTTCGTTTGGCGAATCTGTGAACTATCTTCATTAGCATTAGATTTTTTTCATATGCTTTGGAATGTCATTTTGCAGGCTCAACTGGAAGGGGTTTTCTCTCCCTCCACCTCCTTTAATCCTTTTCTCTGTCTCTTAACGCTTTCTGTCTACAGTTTGGTTTGCCTCCACCGAGCCCTCGGGGGTATCCAGGCTAGAACCAGGTCCACGTGGATAATGTGGCATAGAAGCACTATGAAGAACTGACGACCCAACCACTGAGCCAACAGGTAAGCCAGGGCTGGATCTGCTCCCAGGGCTCTATTGTGTCTGTCCTTCATCTTCACAGGTGAGCAGCTTCAGGTTGTGGTCAGCAGCAGCTTTTCTTCACAAAAAAGTAAGGAATATGGGTCCTTTTCCATGAATTAAAAGAAAGATGTCCAGTCTCTGTTACCCAGAGGATCTGAACTCTCAGTGACCCCAAATGCTGTGGGGCTAAAGCCCAGAAGAACCATAGGTCCAGTTCCACTGACCACTTCCCTCTTCTGTTCCTTTCCCAGCCTATGTAGTTATTTTCACCGTTTCCTGGGTGTGATGTTTCCCTTTTTTATACTGTAGCTATCACTGATCTGTATTTGGAGCAGAATGTGAAATTAAAACATGATCTGAATTGGAAGTATATTCGTTAACCTATTAATTAGACTGCTAGTATATAAAGTTCCAGTAGCTTTAGGGGTGAGGAAAATCACCAAGAATAGATACTCTGACGACAATCAGACCACACAGCTAAAAATTAGAAGGTTTTGTTGCACTATTGAAACAACTCAGCTTAACTATGTAAGTTATTAGGAGCAACTTTGGGATGGTCAGTCTTTCAAGAAAGTATATAACCACTAGAATTGATCGGTGACATAAGGGACTGGAAGGGGAACCATTCTTATTCAAGAAACAGGCAACAATTTCTTATTAAGAGACAATGAATACAGCATTTTTTGTTTTAATTCAAGACCTGGGTAACAAGTTGGTACAGAAACATTTTACTCTTGGCTTTTGTCTCCCAACCTCCCTGTCTAGCCATGTTGAGTCCTGTCACAGAATAAGAAGGCTCTTCTTGGACTAGTGGAACCATTATGTAACCCTGCCCATTTCTCTCTCCTGGAAAAAGCAAACTCCATAAATAGCAGACACTCAGCAGTTAAAGGACAGACCAAAGGGAGTAACCCTAGAAGAGCAAATAAACATACAACGCCCCACCTTGGAGAGTTCAGGCTAATACATCAAACACATTTGCCTCTGGGTAAATAAAGATCTACTGACTGTCCAACCCAATCTCACTGGTAAGTTTCACCCTGGGGTGATATTTTACTGCTATTGCCCTTGGAGTCAGTAAATATTTGTATGGAAAGTATTGTGCAACACCCTGTTCCTGTTATTCCTACACCACTGGTTTCTAGAACCTAAAACATTTTTGTAAACTTACCTTTATTTTGGCATCAACCCTTTGTCTCTGCTGGTTTTTTTCCAAAATAACTCTCAACCTTCAAAAACTTTATTAAACTTGCAACTTTGAAATGAGGAATAGTATTTCTCTTCACATAAAAACAGACCCTTAATTTTGCAAAGTGGCCAAGATATATTGTGTGCTGTATTAGTCCCAGCTTGAAAGCTCTGTGGGCAAGACTGCCGAGGCAGATTATGTGCAAGACCCCTGGCTGAGGCTGAGAGATGAGGAACCTGCTTGTGGGCTAGTGCATGAATAAACCCGCATGCTCCCTTCAGTAGCATAAAGGGACAGTTTCTAGATCTGTAGTCAGATGTTGCTCCAATTTGGTGAGCAAAGGAAGGATGGCACTGCAAACCAAGCTCAGCCCTGCCTTGGCCTCCTAGGCAGGTCAAGCAGAGGCTGGTAGTCTTATAACTAAAACAAACCCTAAGCATTTCAAAGGACTCAGGAGTAGACGTGAGGATAATTGCAAAAATACTAGGTAGAGTCCTGCAGATGTGAGTGAAAAATGCAACCTGAAGCATGACTCAACAATGAAAGACTAGAGCTGAAAAGGACCTTGGTGATGATAAAGTCTAACACCTTTCATCAACATTCAGATGAAGAAACTGGGCCCTAAGAGCCAAGGGACATGTCTGAAGTGTCCTGATCGAGGCAGAACTGGCCTCTACTCCATGTTCCAGATCCATTCCCACTTCTCTCTGCACTGTTAAGACACATCCCTATCATGTGTCCAAGGTTAGGATCCCATTTCACTGTTGACTTCATATACCAAGGAGCAGAGAGCCGCTGATCACTTTTATGGGAGAGTATTAGCTTATTTCATGGATAAGGGCTCCAGGCAGAGGGCCAAGACCCAGAAGGCATGAATGAGCAGGAGCATGGGTCAAAGTGAATAATTCAGTGTGGCTGCTGGGCAAGTTCAAGTTCCTCTGGGTGTGTGTGAATGAGCATGTGTGTGTGTGTGCGCACGCGTACACGCGCTGTGGTAAGATGAGAGAAGTCATGACAGGAAATGTGGTTCAAGAACCTAAAACCAGGGTCACCAAGGACTTTATCTGCTCTCATGGGTTGAACTGCTTTCTTCAAAATGAAGCTGAAGTCCTAACCACGAGAACTCATAAATGTGAACTTATTTGGAAATAGCATCTTTGCAGATGATAGAGTTAGGCTGAGGTCATCAGATGTTGGGCTCTAATTCAATAGGAGCAGTGACCTTATAAAAGGGGAAATTTCAATGCAGAGACCTACAGAAGGAAGATGCTATGAAAACCCCCGGGGGATTTCCCTGGTGGTCCAGGAGTGTGGCTAAGGCTCCACACTCCCAGTGCAGAGGGCCCGGGTTGCATACCTCGTCAAGGAACTAGATCCCACATGCCACAACTAAGACCTGGTACAGCCAAATAAATACCTAAATATTATAAAAAGAAAACACACAGGGAATGCCATCCGCAAGCTGCTGCTGCTGCTGCTAAGTCACGTCAGTCGTGTCCGACTCTGTGTGACCCCATAGACGGCAGCCCACCAGGCTCCTCTGTCCCTGGGATTCTCCAGGAAAGAACACTGGAGTGGGTTGCCATTTCCTTCTCCAGTGCATGAAAGTGAAAATGAGAGTGAAGTTGCTCAGTCACATCCAACTCTTTGTGACCCCAGGGACTGTAGCCTACCAGGCTCCTCCATCCATGTCCATGGGATTTTCCAGGCAAGAGTACTGGAGTGGGTTGCCATTGCCTTCTCCCATCCACAAGCTAAGGACGATCAAGCTACCAGAAGTTAGGAGAGGCGCATAGAACAGGTTTTCCCTCAGAGCTGTCAGAAGGAACCAACCTTGACTAGGGGTTTCTAGACTCCCCATATGTGAGACAGTGAACTTTGTTTAAGCCACTCAGCTTATGGAACTTTGTTATGGAAGCCCAAGGGAACTCATACATACGGCGAAGTACAGACTGTGGCTTTTCCACAGGGAAAGGAAGTCACTGGAGGGTTTTTTGTGGGAGTTTACACGGCCATTCTCCAATTTAGAAGACAGTTTCACAGTCATACGTGTACATATGGATCAGAGTAGGAAACACTAGAGGCAGGACTCAAATTTTATGATAAATGGTCAGGGACATATCTAATTTGGACTCAATCCAAGGACGCTTTCAGATTCACATGCAGGCAGGCTTTAAATGGGTGACACTCAGATGAATTATGGCAGGCTAGCTATTTTGGTTAAGGTAATTAATTAAAAATTTATAATTGATTTCAATATCTCTACCTTTGTTCTCCCCATCCCAGGGTTTGAACAGTCTCTTTTAAGTGTACATTTTTTTCCTTTTTTTTTTTTGGCCATGCAGTGCAGCATGTTGGGAATCTTGGTTCCCCAACCAGGGATCAAACACACATCCCCTGCATTGGCAGCTCAGAGTCCTAATCACTGCACCACCAGGGAAGTCCCTAAATGTAAATTTGATTTATCAAATGCTCCAATGGCTTCCCAGCAACTCTCAGGATCAAGTCCAAATGCCTGGCATGGTCCTACCATGTCTGGTCTCGTCTCTGGTCATCTCCTGACTTCCTTTCTGTCCAGTTTCTTGAACACACCAATTTCTTCCTTTCCTTGGGACCTTTGTCTATACTGTTCCTTCTGCCTAGAACACTCCTTCCTCTATGCTTCCCCTGGCCAACTTTCACTCCTCTTTTACATATCAGCTTACATAGAACCCTCAGGGAGGCCTCCTCTGAATGCCTGCACCCAATCCTCAGTCCAAACCAATCTACATTAGGTCCTTATGCAACTCTTGTTCTTGAGACTTTTTCTGTTTCTTTATAGCATGTATTATAATTTAAGTAATATACTTACTTATGTTTAACTCTTCCTCTTACCCCATCCCAAGACTCAAGTTGAAGGAACCAAAGTAAAAACCTTGTAGAGCACGATTCCAATTTCTTGGGACAACAGGTTGAGATATTAAACTATGCTTCTCACCTCCTGCATTTCCCCTTGTCCTTCACCCTGGTCAGACGGGTAGTTTCCATCTCACAGAGCCTCACTGGAGGGATGTGGTGGGGGTGGGGGGAGGAGAACAGAAACTAGCTTCTCTAAAAATATCTAAATTATTGCTTCTGATATTAGATTAAGAAAAAACTGAGAAACATAAGATGAGTAATTTGGATTCCTAAGGTTTTCAATACTTAACATGAGTGCTATTTCCCCTGAGATAAAGGGGATGTTCCAAATGGACAGAATCTCAGCATCACCTCCCATATACTTGATGTTCTTGGAGCTCTCTGGATAGACTTGCTGATACAGTGGGCATCCTGACTCCCAGTTAGATGAAACCTTCTAACACTCCTACTGTGTTGTGTCTTCTGCCATTTCCTACTAGTATTCTGGTGTGGATGACTCTGGAATTCAGTAAACCTGGGGGCAGAAGTAGGAGGTCTAGGGAAGAAGATTTCCTTATGCTGTTTCTGGGCCTTGCTCACCAAAGTAACTGTGTAGGTCTTTACTGCCTCGTCTCAGTTGAGTACAGCACAATGGCTCTAACGTAAGTCAAGAAGTTCCCTGGGGACTTCCCTAGTGGTCCAGTGGTTAAGCCACTATGGAGAACAGTGTGGAGATTCCTTAAAAAACTGGAAATAGAACTGCCTTATGATCCAGCAACCCCACTGCTGGGCATACACACTGAGGAAACCAGAAGGGAAAGAGACACGTGTACCCCAATGTTCATCGCAGCACTGTTTATAATAGCCAAGACATGGAAGCAACCTAGATGTCCATCAGCAGATGAATGGATAAGAAAGCTGTGGTACATATACACAATGGAGTATTACTCAGCCATTAAAAAGAATACATTTGAATCAGTTCTAATTAGGTGGATGAAACTGGAGCCTATTATACAGAGTGAAGTAAGCCAGAAGGAAAAACATAAATACAGTATACTAACGCATATATATGGAATTTAGAAAGATGGTAACAATAACCCGGTGTACGAGACAGCAAAAGAGACACTGATGTATAGAACAGTCTTATGGACTCTGTGGGAGAGGGAGAGGGTCGGAAGATTTGGGAGAATGGCAATGAAACATGTAAAATATCATGTAGGAAACGAGTTGCCAGTCCAGGTTCGATGCATGATGCTGGATGCTTGGGGCTGGTGCACTGGGACGGCCCAGAGGGATGGTATGGGGAGGGAGGAGGGAGGAGGGTTCGGGATGGGGAGCACATGTATACCTGTGGCGGATTCATTTTGATATTTGGCAAAACTAATACAATTATGTAAAGTTTAAAAATAAAATAAAATTAGAGAAAAAAATAAAAAAAAAAAAAAAAATAAAAATTCTTAACTACAAAAAAAAAAAAAAAACACTAAAAAAAAAAAAAAAAAAGAATCCTCCTTGCAATGCAGGGGATGCAGGTTTGATCCCTGGTCAGAGAACTAAGGTTTCACATGCCTCAAGCAACTAAGCCCACACAGCAACCACTGGGCCCTTGCACCGCAACTAAAGAGTCCATGTGCCACAGTGAAAGATCCCATGTGCTGCAACTAAGACTCTACACAACCAAATAAAGATATATATATATATATATATATATATATATATTTTTTTTTTTTTTTTAAAAAGGAGTTTCCCATATTTCCTTAGCTGACAATCTAAGTCAGAAATATAGTAATGGATATAAAATGCTATGCCTGGTTCCCTGTAGATGTGGTCTCCCCAAGGATGAAGCTGGCCTCCTCCAAGACTGAGCAGGTTAGAGACCAAGACCCACAAAGAAAGGACCCATGTGCAGGACAGAGAAGTATGGATCTCCAGGATGCCCTCACTCACTGGATCCTCACCACCAGCACCCTGAGACCACCAAGATAGGACTTTCTTCCTCACAGCCAAAACATCTCATGGAATCAAAATCAGAAAGATCAAGAGACTTCCAGAAGCACAAATTATTTCCTGAATAACCATAAAAATCTATCTTTACCCCTGGATGTAACAGACATAATAAATGTCCTCAGTTGCTTAGAATCCCAGACATAATTAAACTTACCTTTAGTGAATGCAGGTACCTAATTAAATGGGTGATATAATTACTAAGAGGCAGAAAGAGAATCTGGCAATGAGGAAGAGAGGAGGTGACTGGGAATGAGCTTTCAACTTTTGGCTTTAAATATATCACAGAAGAGGGGTCAAGATTATACAGGTAAAGGATAGAAAAGGGAAAAAACTGGGGGCTGGATTTTGGAATGTCTTGTGAGAAACTAGTGATGCTGAGTTATAATCTTCTGGAGCTAACAATAGCCACGGACAGAAAAATATGAGGAAAATCTACACTTCCTTCTGATAAAAATCCTCAGCATCTTATAAGGACTTAAGAGAGGAAGCAGATTAATTTTTAAGGTCAACCTTTCAGGCCAAGGAGACCAAAAATAAGCCAACATTTCCCACTCTTTGGGGACTCTTAACAGTACACCCCATAATCTGAGATCTCTGGCAGGCCAGTGGGAAGGGTGAGAACACACTGGTGTGATTTCTAGATAACAAGTAGGAGATCACTCAGTTAGTCCACAAATATGGACAGAGCACCTTCTGTGAACCTGTGCTAACTTGACCTCAGAGCCTGTGTTCCCTGATGTGGCTTCAGGCAAAGAAGTACCCCTGAAGGGACAGACATGAGACAACAAAACTGCTGAGCTCATGGTGTTGCCAGCAGCAGCCAGTTCACATTCACTCATGTATGATGCAAACAAAAGGCCGGGTAAAGGGGATTCCCACTTAACCTGGCAGTATTCGTGTATCTTAGTGAGAATCTGGCTGGCACAGAGCTTGAACAGAGAAGGGAGAACTCTGTTCTCCTTGGGTGACTCCCCCCTCAGCCTCAATACACATGCATGATTCTCTGCAGAGAGCAGAAGACCGCACGTACCTGGGTGGGCAGGGCTCTGTGTTACAAGCCTGGCTCATCGCCGGAGGGCGGTGGACCATATCACACAAGGTGTCATTGACTGTCTGCTGGGTCTGCAGGTGTAAGCACACTGCAATGGCTTCTTGATGGCCTGGAGGTTGGAAAGAGAAAAGAAAATACGCAAATGACTTAGAATGACTCATTGTGGGGAAAAAAGAAAACAGGGTCTTTGAACCCCTCATTCTTAAGCCACTGCCCTTTTGACTGTATTGCTTGCCTGCAGGATGCATTGCGGGGTCCACGTGGAGCAAATGACTGTGCCTTTCCCAAAGTCTCCCAGGCTCTATTATTTCCTCAGTCACTTTGTAAACTCCCAAATGGTCACTTTGAGACGTCAAGGACCACCCCTGAAACCCCATCCACTGTCACACTGATCTGCCTTTCAAACACACTCAAGGCCAGGAGTTCCTGCAAATGAATCATCCACATGCTCCTTCCAAACATATACAATAATTTCCCTAAGAGGAATTTTCATATCAGGTCCTAAAGAATAACACTTTCTCACATGAATGGAATCAAACAGTATTTGTCTGCACCTAATATATATTGGACTGCAAGGATATCAAACCAGTCAGTCCTAGAGGAAATCAACCTTTATATCCTTTACCTGTATATATGACCCCTCTTCTGTGATACATTTAAAGTCAAAAGTTGAAGGACTGATGTTGAACATTCATTGGAAGGACTGATGTTGAAGCTGAAGCTCCAATGCTTTGGCCACCTGATATGAAGAGCCAACTCGTTAGAAAAGACCCTGATGCTGGGAAAGATTGAAGGCAGGAGAAGGAGACGACAGAGGACAAGATGGTTGGATGGCATCACTGACTCAATGGACATGAGTTTGAGCAAGCTCCAGGAGATGGTGAAGGACAGGGAAGCCTGGTGTGCTGCAGTCCATGGTGTTGCAGAGAGTCAGACATAACAGAGAGACTGAACAACAAATGTATATTGGGATGCATTTTTAAGGTTAACTTATAGCATGGTAAAATTCATAGGGTCAGAGAGTACTTTGGTAGATGTCAGGGACAAGATGGGGGTGAGTAAGTGTTAAATGGGGACAGAATTTCAGTTTGTGCTCAGTCGTGTCTGACTCTGTGATCCCATGGACTGTAACCTGCCAGGCTCCTCTGTCCACGGCATTTCCCAGGCAAGAATACTGAAGTGGGTTGCCATTTCCTCCTCCAAGGGATCTTACTGACCCAGGGATTGAACCCTTATCTCCTACATTTCCTGCATTAGCAGGCAGATTCTTTACCACTAATGCCACCTGGGAAGCCCCTTTTGTACTCAAAGGGTTCCAAAATGCAATACAGCCAACCAGCTTCCCTGTTAAAATACAAACTTTCACAGGCACATTTTTCCTTTGAGGCTAGACAGGTCTGTCTGACTCCAAGGCCCAGTCTCAATCATTATTTTGTTTGTTGAGACAAATTAAAAAAAAAAAAAAAAAGATTATTGGGAAATCAGAACTGAGCAAAATATAAATCAAATTTTGATGGAAAAAATCAAATAAAAATTGTAATAGCAACCAACTATGCTATTTGAAATATGCAAATGTATTCAGTTTCATGCAAGAATGTGTGTTCCACATTGTGGTTCTTTTTCCAAATGCCATGTTTCAATTCAACCATTTTACAATATTTCGCAGAATACAGTATGGACCAAAAGTATATATAAAATATATATTTGAGATGTTGAGTTCTTTTCCCTAAATTTTCTTTGCTTTCTTCAGTTGTAAGCTTATGCTCCTGGGCATAGTAGGATGCAGTCTTAAATCTCCATGCATCTTCCAATGAATTTTTTTTTAATAAACACTAACCTGAAACATGAACAGACACTGCTACAACTATAACACTGTTACAATTATAACTCAGGTTCCTCCCTACAAATGTTGAACTCAGTGATTTTACAGGGACACAGATGTTCATTTTCTAGCAAGTTTCATTTCTTTTTAATCTGAGAAAAATGCAGTTATCTTTCACATATATTCTAATTTATAACCAGAATTATTTACAAAATACACTTGGAGACTATTTTGGAACATGAGTGGGTGGATCTGAAAGCACCAAAGTTACCTCATTTTAACCATTTTTATGGAATTTCACAATAGTTGTGACAAATTAAAGCAAGTTTACTCAAAAGAATATAAAAGTTTAATGAGAGATTAAGGATACTTATTGAGGTGGAATGTATTTTCCAAAGATGGCCATGAGACTATCTCCCGTCTCTCACACTGAACCTATGACATGACTTCACCACTTTCCACTTCAAGAGGTTTGAGCAAACCTTTATCCTCAAAAGAAAAAAGTTATAAAGATAAGTTTACTTCATCTCATTTTTAACAAAATTTGGACAGTAATCACAAATATGCATTTAGAAGATATAAGATAAATCAAGTGTTGAAATTTCAATTCAATTTCTCTAATAAATCCTTTGGTAGCATGAGGCAACATTCTTCACTTCACAGTTGACTTCTGCAATGTCATAATACGAGGGTTATTTTATTTTTTGGCAAAAAATATCTAAAGCCTACATCAAGAAATGAATTAATAATTAAAGGGTAAAAACACAGACGCTAAGAGGGGAAGCAGAGCCAATAAATGAGCTAATACATTCTCTTTTGTTGGTTTAAGGTTAGTTCAAGTTGGGTTTCTTGCAAATAAATCTTGACTAATTCAACATGCCAAGTAACATATCACACACAAACACACACACACACACACACACACATTAACACACACAGAGTAAGAAATGCTCAGAGCAACAACAACAAAAAAATCTACAGTCAGAACCTTTAAGGTGTTGCTGCTGCTGCTGCTAAGTCGCTTCAGTCGTGTCCGACTCTGTGCGACCCCATAGACAGCAGCCCACCAGGCTCCCCCGTCCCTGGGATTCTTACCAATATTTAATATAATAAATTACTTTTTAAAAGTTGGAAAATGATTTGAATAAGAAAATTATGTTTATATAATAACCAAATGGCCTTGGCCCTCAGAAATAGATGCAATATGCTTTTCTAAGCAGAGGAACATTAACAAAAATTGATCTTACATTAGTCTATAAAGAAAACTGTATTAAATTCCATAACCTAGAAATTATGTAGGCAATATTTCTTGACCATAATAGAATCCAACTATAAATGAAAAATAAACAATTAAAACCCCCAATCCGAACATCAGAATTTAAAAATAATCATTTCCGATAAGTGGCACTAGTGGTAAAGAATCCACCTGCCAATGCAGGAGATGCAAGAGAGGTGGGTTCACCTCTGGGTGGGAAAGAGCACCTGGAGAAGGAAAGGGCAACCTGCTCCAGTATTCTTGCCTGGAGAACCCCATGGACAGAGAAGACTGGTGGGCTGCAGTCCATGGGGCCACAAAGAATCAGACATGACTGAGTGACTGAGCACATACACACAAAACTCTTAGCTTAAAAACAGTAATTAAGTTACACATTATTTGACAATAAAAAGGAGCAGAGGAGGGCTTAAAGCAACTGGATATTAGATGAACAACGCTTGATGCTATTAATATCATCATGAAATGGATGACTTTTTCCCAAGAAAATCTAAATTATGAAACTCACTTTAAAATTCAGTTCAGTCACTCAGTCATGTCCAACTCTGCGCAACCCCATGGACCACAGCATTCCAGGCCTCCCTGTCTATCACCAACTCCCAGAGTCTACTCAAATTCATCTTCATTGAGTCGGTGATGCCATCCAACCATCTCATCCTCTGTCGTCCCCTTCTCCTTCTGCCTTCAACCTTTCCCAGAATCAGGGTCTTTTCAAATGAGTCAGATCTTCACATCAGGTGGCCAAAGTACTGGAGTTTCAGCTTTAACATCAGTCCGTCCAGTGAATATTCAGGACTGATCTCCTTTAGGATGGACTGGATGGATCTCCTTGCGGTCCAAGGGACTCTCAAGAGCCTTCTCCAACACCACATTTCAAAAGCATTAATTCTTCGGCACTCGGCTTTCTTTATAGTCCAACCCTCATATCCATACATGACTACTGGAAAAACCATAGCCTTGACGAGACAAAACTTTGTTGGCAAAGAAATGTCTCTGCTTTCTAATATGCTGTCTAGGTTGGTCATAACTTTCCTTCCAAGGAGTAAGCGTCTTTTAATTTCATGGCTGCAATCACCATCTGCAGTGATTTTTGGAGCCCCCCAAAATAAAGTCTGACACTGTTTCCACTGTTTCTCCATCTATTTCCCATGAAGTGATGGGACCAGATGACATGATCTTAGTTTCCTGAACGTTGAGGTTTAAACCAACTTTTTCACTCTCCTCTTTCACCTTCATCAAGAGGATCTTTAGGTCTTCTTCACTTTCTGCCATAAAGGTGGGGTCATCTGCATAGCTGAGGTTATTGATATTTCTCCTGGTTGGCAATATTGATTCCAGCTTGTGCTTCATCCAGCCCAGCATTTCTCATGATGTACTCTGCATATAAGTTAAATAAGCAGGGTGACAATATACAGCCTTGACATACTCCTGTTCCTATTTGGAACCAGTCTATTGTTCCATGTCCAGTTCTAACTGTTGCTTCCTGACCTGCATACAGGTTTCTCAAGTGGCAGATAAGGTAGTCTGGTATTTCCATCTCTTTCAGAATTCGCCACAGTTTATTGTGATCCACACAGTCAAAGGATTTGGCACAGTCAATAAAACAGCAATAGATGTTTATCTGGAACTCTCTTGCTTTTTTGATGATCCAGCGGATGTTGGCAATTTGATCTCTGGTTCCTTTTCTAAAACCAGCTTGAACATGTGGAGGTTCACATTTCATGTATTGCTGAAGCCTGGCTTGGAGAATTTTCAGCATTACTTTACTAGCATGTGAGACGAGTGCAATTGTGCAGTAGGTTGAGCATTCTTTGGCATTGCCTTTCTTTGGGATTGGAATGAAAACTGACCTTTTCCAGTCCCGTGGCCACTGCTGAGTTTTCCAAATTTGCTGACATATTGAGTGTAGCACTTTCACAGCATCATCTTTTAGGATTTGAAATAGCTCAACTGGAATTCCATCACCTCTACTAGTTTTATTTGTAGTGATGCTTCCTAAGGCCCACTTGATTTCACATTCCAGGATGTCTGGTTCTAGGTGAGTGATCACACCACTGTGATTATCTGGATCATGAAGATCTTTTTTGTACAGTTCTTCTATGTATTCTTGCCACCTCTTCTTAATACCTTCTGCTTCTGTTAGGTCCATACCATTTCTGTCCCTTATTGAGCCCATCTTTGCATGAAATGTTCCCTTGGTATCTCTAATTTTCTTAAAGAGATCTCGTCTTTACCATTCTATTGTTTTCCTCTCTTTCTTTGCACTGATCACTGAGGAAGGCTTTTTTATCTCTCATTGCCATTCTTTGGAATTCTGCATTCAAATGGGTATCTCTTGCTTTTTCTCCTTTGCTTTTCATTTCTCTTCTTTTCACAACTATTCATAAGGCCTCCTCAGACAGCCATTTTGCTGTTTTGCATTTCTTTTTCTTGGGGATGGTCTAGATCCCTGTCTCCTGTAGAATGTCATGAACCTCTGCCCATAGTTCATCAGGCACTCTATCAGATCTAGTCCCTTAAATCTATTTCTTACTTCCACTGTATGTGGCTGCGCGGCACTGGAGAGGCAAGCGGCTGAGAGGAGATACTCTACATCCAAGGTCAGTAGCGGTGGCCCTGAGGAGATACCCCACGTGCAAGGTAAGGAGCAGTGGCTATACTTTGCTGGAGCTGCTGTGAAGAGATACCCCACATCCAAGGTAAGAGAAACCCCAGTAAGATGGTAGGTGCTGAGAGAGGGAATCAGAGGGCAGACAGACTGAAACCACAATCAGAGAAAACTAACCAATCTAATCACATGGAACATAATCTTGTCTAACTCAATGAAACTAAGCCATGCCATGTAGGACCACCCAAGACGGACAGGTCTTGGTGGAGAGTTCTGACAAAATGTGGTCCATTGGAGAAGGGAATGGCAAATTACTTCAGTATATTTACCTTGAGAACCCCATGAACAGTATGAAAAGGCAAAAAGATAGGACACTGGAAGATGAACTCCCCAGGCCAGTAGGTGCCCAATACGCTACTAGAGATCAGTGGAGAAATAACTCCAGAAAGAATGAAGAGACGGAGTCAAAGCAAAAACAACACCCAGTTGTCGGTGTGACTGGTGATGGAAGAAAGGTCTGATGCTATAAAGAGCAATATTGCATAGGAACCTGGAATGCTAGATCCATGAATCAAGGCAAACAGGAGATGGCAAGAGTGTACATCGACATTTTAGGAATCAGCGAACTAAAATGGACTGGAATGTGTGAATTTAACTCAGATGACCATTATATTTACTACTGTGGACCAAGAATCCCTTAGAAGGAATGGAGTAGCCATCATAGTCAACAAAAGAGTCCAAAATGCAGTACTTGGATGCAATCTCAAAAATGACAGAATGATCTCTGTTCGTTTCCAAGGCAAACCATTCAATATCATGGTAATCCAAGTCTATGCCCCAACCAGTAATGCTGAAGAAGCCTAAGTTGATCGATTCTATGAAGACCTACAAGACCTTTAAGAACTAACTCCCAAAAAAGATGTCCTTTTCATTATAGGGGCCTGGAATGCAAAAGTAGGAAGTCAAGAAACACCTGGAGTAACAGGCAAATTTGGCCTTGGAGTACAGAATGAAGCAGGGCAAAGGCTAATAGAGTTTTGCAAAGTGAACACACTGGTCATAGCAAACATTGCCTTCCAACAACAAAAGAGAAGTCTCTACACATAGACACGACCAGATGGCCAACACCCAAATCAGACTGATTATATTCTTTGCAGCCAAAGATGGAGAAGCTCTATACGGTCAGCAAAAACAAGATGGGGAGCTGACTGTGGCTCAGATCATGAACTCCTTATTGCCAAATTCAGATTTAAATTGAAGAAAGTAGGGAAAACCACTAGACCATTCAGGTATGACCTAAATCACTTTAAGAGTCTGTATATGACAGTAAGTGGGGAGGGGACTTGAAAATGATCTTACAGATCCAGCAACAATTCCCCTCCCAATCCTGCCCCTAAAGGGAAAAATAAGAACTGAATTTATATAGTTGTAGAAACAAATTCTTTCAGACTTTTAAAGAAATGTCATCTATGATAGGAACTATTTAAGATTATTGAAATGTATGGAATACTTTAATTCATTAAAAAAAAAAAACTAGTATAAACCTGATGACAAAAATCTATAAAAGAGAAAAGAACAGATCTACTTAATATACTGTTGCCTTACACAATTTTACATGACAGATGAAAGCCTAGGGCCATATTGAAAAGGATAGTTATGTTTTCCTCTCTGCTGATTAACCAGTATGATAGAATAAATACTACTATAAACTCCCAGGTAATGAAAAAAAGGAGAAGCATAATATCGTATGGACCCAGAGGAATGCCATTTTGGTGTTAAAATGCAAGTTTTACAGTACTCCAAATAGGTGAGTTCTTTTTAGGGGCCAGTTGAGGAGACAGCTGGTAAAAATTAAGGATTGTTAAAAGCCATTTGGCCTCATGAAGGGCATCATAAACATCAGTGGAGCCTGAGAGGAAGTGATCAATTATATCAAGAGTAGCTGAAAGAAACTCCAGCTCAAGGCCTGTTAAAATTTGAAGGGATTTGAAGAGAACAAAATGGTGACTGCTAATGTACCATGCCGGAAACACATCTCCATGGGGAGTATGCCCAAATGAGCCCATGGTGGGCCAATTCAGCTTTCAGATCCCTTTCCCATTTGCAGGAAGGTATTCTTGTACTCCACCATGCTCAGTGGAGGCTACCAACTTGCATCAGTATCATTCATATCTAAATGCAAAATCCTAAATTAAATATGGGGTTAGCAAAAAAGTTCATTTGAGTTTTTTCCATAACATCTTACAGAAAAATCTGAATGAACCTTTTGGCCAACCCAATAGTAGCACACTATAGTCAAGTCAAGAGTATAATCAAAAAATACTACGTTGTGACTTCAAACCCTGGGCATTCACCAATCAAATCATTCACACACAAATATTCACACATGCTCAACCAGAAACAAACAGATAGGAACTTCCTATGATCCAGCAGATAAACCCACCGGCCCAGCCAGCAGATAAATCCATCCACCCAGGCCCTTCCCTTGCCAGTTTCCATTAGGAGATGCACCTCTAACTAGTTAAGATTGAACTCCACAAGTAGGCTTTAGATTTCACTCCCTTCCATCATAAGAAGTTTGTTGACACTTTGCCTTTCCCTTTCATTCTGGAACTTTCTCATTGCCTTTTTTTTTTTTTTTTTTTTTAAGAAAATTATTGATTTGGCTGTGCTGGGTCTTTGCAAGATCTTTAGTTGCAGCATGCAGGAACTAGCTCCCTGACCAGGGCTCCCTACACTGAAGTGTGGAGTCAGCCACTGGACCTCCAGGGAAGTCCCCTCTCACTGCCTTTTAAACGCACCTGGACTCTGTCATGAACTGACAGCACACACACAGCCCTCCCCTAACAAACCATGCCTTCTAGCCATCTTCCTCTCTGTGGGCCCCCTGACATCTCTTGTTATCCTTTTTAATCCTTTTTTTTACAATACAACTGGACTAACCTTTTTGAAATAAACATTTGATCATTAATTTCCATTTTAATGACTTGGATGGCTTCTCATTGTTCTTAGGATAAAGACCCAAATGAACATGGCCCGTAAGACCTTCACTGTCCGGCCCCTGCTTTCCTTTACAGCATCATCTCACATTAAACCCCATCTTTCTCAGTACACTAGCTGTGCCCAACTTCAGCTCCTAGAATTTCCCATGTGCCCTCTTGCCACCTAGCGCCCTTCCACATGATCCTTTTCCTGCTGGAAATTCTCTTTGTACCACTGTCTCAAACTTTTGCTTAATTAATTTCTCATCTTTCAGACTTAAAGTTCAAATGTAATTGTTCTTAGGGAATCTTTCCCTGACCTCCCAAATTAGGTCAAATTCCTCCTATTATGTGCTTTCATGGCATCAGATGCTTCTTTTTAAAATTTGTTTCTAGTTATTTTTTGGTCACACCACACAGCATGTGGGATCCTAGTTCCTCGACCAGTGATTGAACCTCTGCCCCCTGTGATGGAAGTGCAGATTCATAACCACTGGACCGCCAGGCAAGTCCCAACCATATACTTTTTTGTAGCTGCAATAACCAGCTGTAAGTTTAAACATATGTGTGTGTGATTATGCGATGAACACATTTCCCCCTCTAGATCTGAGTTGCAGAGGTGGAAACTATTTGTCTCTATTACCTAGGTCAGCACCTTGCACAAAAAAACACAATAAATATTTGTAGGATGTTATTTTCAAATGAAACAATAAGAGAGATTCCTGCTACTGTCAAGACCAAGGCAAAGTTGGCATCATCTACCTTATTTACTATTGTTCTTGCAATTCTGGACAATGCAATAAGAGAGAAAACATAAACAGGATAAACAACTATTGGAAAGAGAAAATCATCATTAATTGCAGATGATGATTTACTTGAGGAATTCAAAGAATGCACTTGGTTGGCAAAGTTAGATGCATTAAGGGGTTCAGCAATTTAGTCTGTTTTCTTTTAAAAGGAAAAAACAATATTCTAAGATGAATAACTTCTTATATATTAAACTATATTATAAACTCTTATATTATCCCACCAACATTTATAACACACATGTGTCACGTACAGTGATTAAACGCTTCTCCAACATAACCTTGCTTAAGAATCACATTTAATCCTTTCATTAATCCTAATAATGTAGGTGTGGCTCTTCTCATTTTATAAAAATAAATCTCTGCAAATTTAAACAACTAGCCCAAAGGAAGGGGCAGAACTATGGTCCAAAATGAGGCCAAAGTTCACGCCTACGCTACTAGCCAGTGGTTTTAGAAAACACAAAGGGAGAAATGAAAGGTCGTAAGTGCAACAAATAATATAAGACACAAGAGAAAATGTTAGTGAGGAATGTTTATCGTGTGCATGTGTGTGTGTTCAGTCATTAAGTCGTATTCAACTCTTTGCGACCCCATGGACTGTAGCCTTCCAGGCTCCTCTGTCCACAGGACTCTCCAGGCAAGCTTACTAGAGTGGGTTGCCATTTCCTCCTCCAGGGGATCTTCCCCACCAAGGGATCGAACCTGCATCTCTCATGTCTCCTGCATTGCAGGTGGATTCTTTACCACTAGTGTCACCTGAGAAGCCCATGTTGATAGTGTAGTAAATTATAAAACTTTATCCGTGGGTATTTAAAAGGTAAGCATAACTTTCAGGATGTACATACACATATAACATAATGCTGTACACCATATACTTACATACACTCTGGAGACTGGAAATTGAGTATGTCTGCATTTTTTATACTTTTAGGAATTGAGAAAGAATTGTTGCCACTCCAGTATGAAAGCAGACTTGTAAAAGATTCTTAAACATCAATGATTACAACAAATTGATTTACTTTTATTTCCTGTATGATGTGAAGGCAAGTTAAGACTATACAAATATATAATATCGGGATGGGAATCAGAGGTTTATCTTTTTGAAAATATATCACTTGCCTATCTTATTTTTCTATCAGAAACAGGAATGCTGAAGAAATAACTGCATGCCTGTGGAAATTTTATTTTCCTGTGGTTTCCAGTCATTGCAGACTCACCCTCCCTGTTATTCAGGATGAGGGTTAAAATCCACATTCAAAACCACACATAAGTGGGCTCGCAGAGGCTGAGCCTCTAAAACCACATTAAAATGGATTACAGAGAGGCAAGTGTCACTGCCTCTAAGTAATGCAGTAGGGACAGTAAAGCCAACATCACCGAGAGCTGTGCTCCCTCAGGACAAGGACCGTGCCTTCATTCTGTATCGTGGTACTGAGCCTGGAACCGAGTGGAGAGCATAGAGTCTAGCACAGAGCAGGTGTTCAGTTTCCTGCATTTAGAGGATTTTATAACCCTCCAAGCATTCCAAGTATTCAACAGAATTGAGTTACACATTTAAAATGAAATTTTAAGCTTGAACTCAAGAAATTAAAAACATTAAGAACATTTAAGCCTGAACCCAAGAAATTAAACCATTGCTTTTTGCAAAGTGAAAAATCTTACTATAAGCACTTACAGATCAACCCCTCAATAAAGAAGTTGTCCACTCTCTATTTTGGATTGTGTCATACACTCTCTCAGCTTCCCTAGTCATACCATTTGGGTTCATGGGCATGCAAGGTTCATCTAATGATGTTATCCTGAATTACACAACACAGGATAGCCTCACAAGGCTAAGTTCTGTTTAACTGAGAGTTGAAAGATTAGCAAGCTGAGCCCTGTTAAAATTTGCAAAATGTGTTCCAGTTACATAAGAGGATGTCAGAAACAATTGGACACCATCCCATCCACCACGTGAGTGCTGAAATGCACTTCTAACATGTGCAAGGCCTTTCTCTCCTCACAGCTGGCCAAAGGCCCACAGTGCCAATAAGGATAAACTGAACTGGACAAGTCTCACAAAACTTGTATGCCTTAAACAGATGCAGAGATCATTTTACTACTCCTAACTATATACCCAAGAGAAATGAAGATGTACATCCACACAATAATGTGTACGTGAATGTTCAGAGCAGTTTTAGGCATAGTATCCAAGGCATGCAAATAAACCAAAATCTAATTGATGAATGGATAAATATGGGCATATCAATACAATGAATAGTATTCAAACCTAAAAAGAGATGAAGTGCTGACTTATGTTACAACATGGATGAAACTTGAGAGCACACTAAATGAAAGAAGGTGGTCACAAAGATTGCTCATTGTGTGATTCCACTTATATGAAACGTCCAGAAGAAATAAAAAGTAGATTAGTAGTTGTGAGAGGCTGCTGGTAGCAGGAAAATGGGGGTTTGAGAGGAAATGGGGTGGTGATTTCTTAAGGCTACAGGGTTCTTTTGGGGTCAAAGTGTTCTAAAATTGTTTTTATGGGGTCTTCCCTGGTGGTTCAGTGGTTAAGAATCCATCTTGCATTGCAAGGGACACGAGTTCGACCCCCAATTGGGCAACTAAGCCTGTGTGCTGCAATTAGAAGAGTCTGTGTGCTGCATGAAAGATCACACATGGCACAACTAAGACCCAATGCAGCCAAATATATCAGTGTTAAAAGAAGATTGTGACGATGGGTACACAACTTTGTGAATATACCAAAAAACACCACGCTGTATACTTCAGATATATAAATTGTATGGTATGTGAATTATATCTTAATTAAGTTGTTACCAAAAAAACAGAAAATCATGCCAGGGGGTCCAGGCCTCCTGGCCGTCTTGGTGGGCACTGGGAACGTAGCAGATCTGAACATTTTGGCATCAGGTTCCAAAAATGAGGTCAAATAGACTCTCTCAACTGAATCAGAATTCAGCTGGTCAATTTTCCTTGGGCAACTCTATGTGGTCTGTTAAGTTCCAAGGACCCAACATGCCATGCTTTCTCATCTGGATGGCCTTCTCGGTCAGGAAAAAACTGAAGTCAAGGATGACAGAGTACTAGATGTAAGACTAATTCTATCAATGGCAGTATTCAAAAGTCTGAGATTAATACAATAGATTTGGAGGTATGCAAGCAATAGCCGGGGGCTTCCAGGTGGTGCTAGTGGTAAAGAAAGTGTAGTCACTCAATCGTGTCTGACTCTTTGAGATCCCATTAACAGCACCCCACCTGGCTCCTCTGTCCATGGAATTCTTTAGGCAAAAATACTGAAGTGGACTGCCATTTCCCTGCCTGCCAATGCAGGAGACATAAGAGACTCAGGTTCGATCCCTTGGTCTGAAAGATCCCCTGGAGAAGGGCATGGCAACCCACTCCAGTATTCTTATCTGGGGAATCCCATAGACAGAGGAACCTGGCAGGCTACAGTTCATGTGGTCACAGAGTCAGACACAATTGACTGAGCAGGCATGCAAGCATGCATGACTATCTCTGGAGGGCTTCCCCCGACTCATCAGGAAAGTACCAGTTCCCAGATTATGAAGGGCATATCAGTCTTAAGGCTTCCAAGATATAACAGAAGACATGTCCAGGACCCTGAACCCAGAGGTTTGGGCCAAAGCAGACATGAAAGTGAGGAGGAAAGTGAGACTTCAATTCCTGGGAGGGAAGAGACACAGTAGACATTTAGTGTTGGGTGAAGCAGGCTAAACTCCTGGCTAGCTGAGGTGGGCTTCTAGGAAGCAGAGAGAAGCAAGCAAGAGAGAGAGAGAATCTGGAGGCAGAGGAGAGTTCTTTTCCTAATTGCACAGGGGTACCACCATATGAAAGACAGTAGCTTAACTGAGGCCTAGGGGTAAAGCACATGCCAGTTCACCTGGGCTTACTGATGGGCTGGTGTTCAGGATAGGTGGATTTACAGGTTGAACTACACAGGAAAGAGAAAGACAAATACCTCAAGTCACAGCGACTGGATGGTAAGAACAGAGAATGCACTCCACCTGCCCAGGGACGAGGCCAGGGCACAATGACTGGCACACGAGCTCTTAAGACCTGATGGGGAATGCCTAGTAAAGGGTGCAGGGCTGCCAGGAGGAGTGGAGCAGGCTGTTAAGCCAACTTCCCCCTAAGGCAGCAGCTTCCTTAGCTTTTGCACCACTGGCTGGCACTGAAGTCAGAGCATTTCTTTCTTTTTTTTTTTTCCCTTTTTTTCTTTGACCATGCCACACGGCATGTAGGATCATAGTTCCCTGACCTGGGATCAAACCCATGCCCCTTGCAGTGGAAGTGCATGGTCTTAACAACTGGACCACCAGGGAAGTCTGGTTAGAGCATTTCTAGCCCCCAGCTTCAGCCACGACAGCTGGCTGGAAGGCACAGTCAGGAGTGAGTGAGAGGATGTCAGGGCCTGAATTCCTGAGACAGGAGTCCCCTTCATGTCGCTAGAGGATCATGGTTTCCCACTGATTATTTCTGTCCTTTTACTTCCAGCAGAGAAAGAATGACTATCTGGACTTCTCTGGGCTCATTCACTCCCTTTTGGATCCTGGAATGCTTGAAGCACCTTGGGGCTAATTTCCACCCCAAGGGGGCCACCTGGCAATATGATCACTTCCTAGTCCTATCAGGGTCCCTGGCTATGTGTACACACATGTACACACACATAAATCATGGTGATCAGTTTGCTCCATACTGGTTTCTGGTTCAATGTGCAGGTATGAACCTAAATTATTTTCTGAGAATAACTTCTGACCAAGAGAGCATCAGATAAGCCAGTCCCAGGCTGCTTCATTCTGTAATTCTGACTTATGCACAACACTACCTCAACTAATAATTTCTTGCATTTTCCTATTTATTCTCTATCAATCGGTGACCTCTGTAACCATCTCAGTTAGGCAAATGCTTAGGAACACAGGATCTAGTCCCACTGTCCCTTATCTTTCTAAAATAATGATGATGAAAACTGAAATAAAAAAAGGCACAGTTTTCAATTATTCAAATGACTTCTCCTCCTTTGGACTTCTGCTAGTTTTTAGATGAGGCTTTACCGATTTAGTATTACTATTTCTCAAACCATAGCAATGCCAGACACAGCTGTCCCTTAAGTAAAAGATCAAATACCTCCCAAACAGGTGGCGGTGCAGGGGGTGAAGCCAGCGTATTCCCAGTCGTAGGTCGTCTCACTGTCCTGCTCCTGCAGGGAGGCGGCCAGCTCTCGGACGGCGGGGCTCTCATCACAGGGCTGCAGGAGGCAGGGCCGCTCTGTGGGCAGCCGGGGGCCCTCACACTCTTCCTCTGGCAGCTCGGTCTCAGTCTGCGTGAAGGTCAGGAGCACGCGGCACTTTACCTCTCGCACCTGAACACCTGGCCCACATGTGGCACTGCAGGCGGACCACGGCTCCGGAACGAACCTGCAGGCAACCGGGGAGCCCCAGGGGTCGGAGCAGGGGAGGACACGGGCCGTCAGTCCAAAGAGACCACAAAGGGGGAGTGACACATGAAGGAAAAATGTAACTTCATTCAGAGGGGATTCAATGTTTCGGAGGCTGTCCTTTTGTTGGTGCCTGAAAATGTGTCATGGACAAACATTCCAACCTCATCAGCAACAGAAAGAAGCTTTTACCAGAAATCCACTAAACTTTTGCACCTATTTTATTTAATTCAAATTCTGTGCTCTGACCTTTGCATATCATCGTTAAAAGGTTTTCTGTAGGATTTGGTCATAATAAATCATGTAGAGATAATTTCTACTCTGAGTTCTTTTATAACATGGAGATGTTCACCAGTATTTATTCAAGAAATCATTTTGGTGCTTACCCTGTCTTAACAGGCAGAGTTTTATTAAAATATCTTGATATTAGGAGCAAAACTGTAGGACAGCATGCTTTCTGCAGAGCGGTGGTGGTGGTTTAGTCACTAAGTTGTGTCCAACTCTTGCAACCCTATGGACTGTAGACCACCAGGCTCCTCTGTCCATGGGGTTCTCCAGGCAACAATTCTGGAGTGAGTTGCCATTTCCTTCTCCTTCTGCAGAGTAGATGAAGCTTTAATATTCTTTTTTATTTAATATATGGGCTTCCCTGGTGGCTCAGTGGTAAAGAATCTGCCTGCCATTGAGGGAGACACAGGTTTGATTCCTGGTCCAGGAAGAGCCCCTGGAGAAGGAAATGGCAACCCACTCCAGTATTCTTGCTTAGAGAATTCCATGAACAGATGAGCATGGAGGGCTACAGTTTATGGGGTCCCAAAGAGTTGGACACGACTGAGCAACTAAACAACATCAACATTTTAATATATAACAACACACAAAACTTCTGAATTTTCTTGAAACTATCACAGCTGTTGCCCAATCTGACTGAATAAAGCATGTATTTCTTATCCTGAATCTTTATCCACTAAATCACAGGGTGTCCTCCTTTGGCCTACAGGTCAAATCCCGTCCACCTATTTCTGCACAGCCTACCTGCTAAGAATGATTCTCATAGTTTTAAATAGATGGGGAGAAAAAGAAGGATAATATTTTGTGTCATGTAAAAATGACATACAATTCAATGTGTGTCCATAACTAAAGACTTACTGGAATACAGTCATGGTCACTTGTTCAGCCTTGTTTATGGCTGCTTTTGTGTTACGTGCCAGGGCTGAGGATTTGTAATATAGACTGTTTGGCTGGCAAAACCTAAGATATTTATTATTTGGCTCTTTATAGAAAATGTTTACTGATTCCTGCACTGAATTTAAGACATAGACTCCATCGGGACACATATTTTTAAGACAATCTGAAGCAACACTTGCATCATGAGATATTAATAAGTGATAGGCTGGAAAGAGAGCAGTGATTGAGTAAGTCTGGAAAACACTGTTTTCAATAATGTTCAATAGTTTTATTTACTGAAAAATTTCTCCCCAGACTATGATATATGAACACATACCATACATACTCAAGGGGGGTGGATATGACGTGCATGATTTCCTAAATTTAAGTGAATATAGACCTCTATTCATGGGAAAATGTTGTACTAAATAACTTCAGAAAAAATGCTGCTGAGCTGTTTGCTTCAAATACAGTTCCAAGGCTTAATGTTTAAAATCTCAGAATAAGCTGGTTATAAAGATCTCTCAGAATCACCTAAGCATCTCTCTCTACATGAAGCTTCACCACAGTTGTACACAAGAGCACAGCAGAATCGAAACATTATTGCTCTCCATGAGCAATAAAGAAATATCAATAACACCTTCCTTTTTTCATTTTGTTTTGTTGGAAATTGTTACTGGGAAACTATTTTCTAATCCTTATTTTCCATGACTCAGCTCCTTAGGATGGAGTAGTACTGGAGCAATATTTGCATCTTTACTCTTTTCTGTGCTTGCTGCTTTCCCATGGGTAAACTGGAAAGGAGACTGATTAAATTTAAGAAGACACATCCATACAATGTATTCAATAATAGGATGAGGTCACTGAAAAGAAGGTGAATCTATGTGAATTGATAAGGAATATTCTCCTTTTGGAGGCTGTTAAATGAAATAAGTATGTGGTCTTATGAAATAAGGATCACATGCTATGATCTTTTGTCTAACTATACAAAAGGACACAGACATGCCTATATAGTGTACATATTACATATTGTTGTTGTTTAGTCGCTAAGTCATGTCCCACTCTTTGCAACCCTGTGAACTCCAGTATGCCAGGCTTCCCTGTCCTTCACTAACTCCCTGACTTCGCTCAAACTCATTTCCATGGAGTCAGTGATGTCATCCAATCATCTTATCCTCTGTCACCCCCTTCTCCTTTTTCCCTCAATCTTTCCCAGCATCAGGATCTTTTCCAATGAGTTGGCTCTTCGCATCAGGTAACCAAAGTATTGGAGCTTCAGCATCAGTTCTTCCAATGAATATTCAAGGTTGATTTCCTTTAGGATTAACCGGTTTGATCTCCTTGCAGTCCAAGGGACTTTCAAGACTCCTCTCCAGCACCACAGTTCAGAAGCATGAATTCTTCAATGCTCAGCCTTCTTTATGGTCCAACTCTCACATCCGTACATGACTACTTGAAAAACCATAGTTTTGACTATACAGACCTTTGTTGGCAAAGTGATCTCTGCTTTTTAACACAATGTCTGTCATAGTTTTTCTTTCAAGGAGCAAGTGTCTTTTAATTTCATGGCTGTAGTTACCGTCCACAGTGATTTTGGAGCTCAAGAAAATAAAATCTATCAGTTTTTCCACTTTTTCCCCATCTATTTGCCATGAAGTAATGGGATTGGATGCCATGATCTTAGTTTTTTGAATGTTGAATTTTAAGCCAGCTTCTTTACTCTCCTCTTTCATCAAGAGGCTCTATAATTCCTCTTTGCTTTCTGTTATTAGAGTAGTATCATCTGCATATCTGAGGTTGTTAATATTTCTCCCTGCACTCTTGATTCCAGCTCATGATTCATCCAGCCCTGCATTTCTCATGATGTACTCTGCATATAAGTTAAATAAGCAGGGTGACAATATACAGCCTTGACGTACTCCTTTCCCAATTTTGAACCACTTTGTTGTTTCACATCTGGTTCTAATGGTATATATTTATAGCCTCTATGTTATCTATGCTGATTTATATATAATGTCTCTTTTCAGGAAGTAATTGCAAGAGCCAGGAACTGGAGTTTATAGAAGGAGGCTTTTACTATATTTTGTTGCTGTTTTTTTAAATTAATTTTTAGTGGAGGATAGTTGCTTTACAATTTTGTCTTAGTTTCTACTGTACAGCACAGTGAACCAGCTATACGTATACATGTATCCCCTCATTTTTTTTTTTATTTCCTTCCCAGATAGGTCACCACAGAGCACTGAGTAGAGTTCCCTGTGCTATACAGTAGGCTCTCATGAATTTTCTATTTTATATATAGTATCAATAGTGTATATACATCAATCCCAATCTCCCAATTCATCCCACCCCGTTCTTTCTGCTTTGGTGTCCGTACGGTTGTTCTCTACGTCTGTGTCTCTATTTCTCTTTTGCAAATAGGATCATCTATACCATTTTATAGACTCCATATGTATGTGTTAATGTCTGATATTTGTCTTTGTTCATTTTCATTTTGCACCTTTTAAAGGCTTGAACTTTCTAACCATATACATACTATACCTCTATGGTCATTAATTTTTTCTCTTTTCTCCTTCACAATAAAAACTAAAACTGGGGATTATGTTTTAATGGGAGGTAGATTTTTTTTCATTCAGATTGGACTCTTACATCTCATAGATTCAGAATCCTGAGAGAAGGTGGAGTAAGTGAGAAGGCACATCTTAATTCCCAACAGGGCAAATGATGGTTACACTTGATGTTTTTCAGGTCTCCTGGATGTTTCAAGTTCGTTATCATTTTTTTTCTTAGTTTGTGGGATCTTAGTTCCCCAACCAGGGATTGAACAGTGGAAGTCTGGAGTTCTACCCACTGGACCACCAGGGAATTCTATCAAGTTGGTTTTCAAAGATCCTTGTAAGTGTCCTCTTAAAAAACAAATATCAGTTCAGTTCAGTCGCTCAGTTGTGTCCAACTCTTTGTGACCCCATGAATCGCAGCACGCCAGGCCTCCCTGTCCATCACCAACTCCCAGAGTTCACTCAGACTCACGTCCATCGAGTCAGTGATGCCATCAAGCCATCTCATCCTTTGTTGTCCCCTTCTCCTCCTGCCCCAATCCCTCTCAGCATCAGAGTCTTTTCCAATGAGTCAACTCTTCACATGAGGTGGCCAAAGTATTGGAGTTTCAGCTTTAGCATCATTCTTTCCAAAGAAATCCCAGGGCTGATCTCCTTCAGAATGGACTGGTTGGACTTCCTTGCAGTCCAAGGGACTCTCAAGAGTCTTCTCCAACACCACAGTTCAAAAGCATCAATTCTTTGGCGCTCAGCCTTCTTCACAGTCCAACTCTCACATCCATACATGACCACTGGAAAAACCATAGCCTTGACTAGATGGACCTTTGTTGGCAAAGTAATGTCTCTGCTTTTGAATATGCTATCTAGGTTGGTCATAACTTTCCTTCCATGGAGTAACAAATATCAGAGCTGTCCAAATTATCCATGAGTGATTTGGGGGAGGCGAGATGGGGAATCATGGTAACTCAAAAATGTATGCATGATCCCACATGATTTTTTTTCTACGCATTATTTTTTATTTAAACAAAGGACATTATTATGTTCATGCAGTTCTGAATCTTGCTTTGTCTTTGCTCCCCCCTACATACACACACACACACACACACACACACAGTAATTTTTTCTTTAAAGAAAAGAAAGTCCCACAGCTGCACACAAGCATTTGAAGAGTGATGTCTGGGCAAAACAACCAGAGAAACAGAGCATGTTCCCTGTGTCTTTGCACAGTGCATGCATGTGTGCTCAGTTGTGTCCAACTCCACAACAGAAAAGATTTTTTTTAAAAAGAGCAATTCAAGGGACTTCTCTGATGGTCCAGGGATTAAAAGACTTAGTCTTCCAATGAAAGGGAGCAGAGATCAATCCCTGGTCAGGGAATGCCACGTGCCTTGAGGCCAAAAACCCAAAACATAAAAAAAAGAACAATTCACTTATAAGAGAGCCTAGGCAGGAGATGATAAAACCACAGAATAAAATGGAAAACTACAGAGCTGAAGAAACAAAACTGTGAAACATAACATCATTAGAAACTAACAATTCAGAACCAAGAGAAAAAAATAGAAGAAACATGGCTGAAGGTCAAATTAAAAACATAGAAGCAAGACTTGGAAGTGAATGCAGTGTTTAGAGAGAGAAAGAAAAGTTTTAAAGCAAAAAGAGGGGTGAATGGAGGGCTGGGGTGCAAAGGAAGCTTCTGGGTGATGGAGATGTCCTGTATCAAGAATGGGGCTGGGGTTCTGTGTTTTGTGTCCACCTGTTAAAACTCATCACTCATTACATACAGATTTTGTATGTAAATTATATCTCTCTAAAATTGATTTTTAATGCAGTTTTTAGAGATAAAATGAGAGAGAATCCAATATTGAAGATAGTTGGATTCTTTAAGTAGAGGTTTCAACACATGAAACAGAAAAAAAAAAGTTCATAAATAAAATATGTGAAAAATGTGCCTAAAATACAGCCTGGAAAGGTTACAGTGTCTTCCAGGAAAAAGTGATACAAAATGATTAACGTAAAAACCTAGAGCTTTCAGCAGAATGCCCTCCCTAAAGATACCCACACCCTAATCCTTAGAATATATGAATATGCTGTTACATGGCAAAAGCGATTCTGCAGATGTGATTAAGGTTATGGACCTCAAGATAGGGCGATTATCCCAGTGGGCCTAATCACACAAGTCCCTAAAAACAGAAAGAATTCTCTGGCTGGAGTTAGATGCAGCAGAACAAGAGGCAAGAGTGAGAGCATGAGAGGTACTCAACCCGCTGTGGCTGGCTCCAGGATGGAAGAGGCCAGGAGCCAAGGAATGCAGGAGGCCTCCAGAAGTGGGAACAGCTCCCGGCCAAGAGCCAGCAAGGAAATGGAGATTTCAGCTCTGCAACTGCATGGATCTGCACTCTGCCAACTGCCTGAATGAATCTGGAAGTGGATTCCACCCTGGGCCTCCAGAGAAGAGATCAAGCTGACAGACGTCATGATTTTAGCCTAATGGGATCTATAGAAATCAGCTAAATCTATTTGGTTTCTGACCCACCGAACTGTGAGATAATACATTTGTGCTATCTTAAAGCACTGCTGCTGCTGCTGCTAAGTCACGTCAGTCGTGTCCAATTCTGTGCGACCCCATAGACAGCAGCCCACCAGGCTCCCATCCCTGGGATTCTCCAGGCAAGAATACTGCAGTGGGTTGCCGTTTCCTTCTCCAGTGCATGAAAGTGAAAAGTGAAAGTGATGTCTCTCAGTCATGTCCGACTCTGTGACCCCATGGACTGCAGCCTACCAGGTTCCTCTGTCCATGGGATTTCCCAGGCAAGAGTACTAGAGTGGGTTGCCATTGCCTTCTCCAGTCTTAAAGCACTAAGTTTATGTAAACGAATATACTTAAAAAATAAGACTTTGAGGATGAAAAATAGAATTCCATAAGCATCTAGGTACAAAAATCAAGTCCCTTATAAGAATAAAAAAGTCAGGTGGATTTCAGACTCAGCAACATTCAAAACCAGAAAAAGATGAACAAGAGATTTGAGAGAGAGAGTTGAGGTCCCAAGAATATTATGTCCAGTCAAACTGTTATTCAAATACAAAGGCAATAATTTCTTGTCATATAGCAACAGTAACAGTACCAACCTAATGGGGTTAGGTTGGGATTAAATGAGATGTCAGAGTGAAAAGTTCAATAATTACAACAAAAATGACAACAACTAACATTCATTACATTGTTATTTGTGTGAGACACTGTTCCATGTACTTCACATATGTTTTATCATTTACTCATAGCAACAACCCCATCAGGAGGTATTATTATTATTCCCATTGTACAGATGAGGAAACTGAAGATAATTTATCAAAGATAACATAGTAGCTACTGGCATTATTTTACCCTGCCTCAGCAGGATCACAGGTGAGAGATGCAATTTAAGATTATCCAAGAAGACAATGAAAGGAGCCCAGGAAAATCTGACAATACTATTTTGGGGCATTTATTTTTCTATTTCAAAAATGAATAAACAAACACCAATATCCACTTGTTATAATAATTTTTTTGCTGTTAAAGAAGAAGAATGTAACATATATCTGTGAAAGGAAAGCATATTTTGGGAAAAAATATTATCAGAAACAGAAGGAAATGCTACAGCATCTCCTTAAAAGTTAATGACAATAAAATTCAAGGAAATGTTCTATAAAACAAAAGATAAATGAAGAGATTAAGAAAGTCAAAACATGAACTTCCCTGGCGGTCCAGTGGTTAAGAATCCATGTGCCAGCTGCAGGGGATCCCGGCCCAGGAGCAGCGCAGCCCCCTCCTCCAAGCCCGGGGGCCGGACGGGGGCGGGTCCAGGCGCCCGGGAGCTGCGCCCCGCGGGCGGTAGAGGTCGCTGCGCGGCGGCGCGCGCTCCCAATTAAAAAAAAAAAAAAAAAAAAGAATCCATGTGCCAATGTAGGGGACTAGGGTTCGATTTCTGGTTTGGGAAGAAACCACATGCTATAGAGCAACTAAGCCCGCGTGCCACAACCACTGAAGCCTGCACCCTAGAGCCCAAGCCCTGCAACTAGAGAAGCCACCACAAGGAGAAGCCTGCGCACTGCAACTAGAAAAACAGAGCACGCAGCAACAAGGACCAAGGCAGGAAAAAAGTAAGCAGAACACTCAGAACATGGCTGGAAAAAATCTCTGGCTTGGTTGAGAAAAGACTGAAAAAATACAAAAATAATGCAAAGTTTGCTCTATGACAGAAGAAAAATGAATAGTAGGAAATACATTCATGGTAAGGACAGCAAATGGTTGTTTGAAGGGCATATGTGCATCCAAAACATAGAGGAGAAACACAAAAAGTGCAGGAGGTATCACATGTTAAAAACAGAGAAGAGATTCAATACACAGAGGTGATGAACCTTTAGAATAAATAAGAAAAACAATAGAAAAGAGGCACAAATACAACAGAAGAAAACGTTCATGCACCCAAGAAAGATTTCAATCCATGTCCCCAAACTTCTGTTTACCAAAATTTGAAAAGAAAGTAATACCTGGACTGATTCTTTAAAAATCCTCTCATTTTAAGTATATGGAGAAAAATCTTACGTTTTAAAAAAAAAAAAAGGTTCACAACACAAGTATAAAGGACAGCTTAGGCATAAAGAAGATAGTTATTAAACAAGAGTTCATACATTTGCTCATTTGAGGGTATAAGAAAGGGACTCTTAAATGCAGAGGGTCTGAAAGATTTATGCCATCTATATAATCTCCCAGAAAAAAAAATGCACAAAGATACACTCCCATTTAATGAGAATTTAATTTTTAAAATTACCATGGGAGAAAAACAGAAATAAGATTCAGCACTGCCTGAACACTGCAGTATCTTTTGTTTAAATTTTAAAGAGGAAATTTGATGGTAGGAATTAAATGCCTTCAATGTGTCCATCTTCTGGCCTCCTAATTCCACCCCAGCAAATGTGTCCTAAGGAGACAATTAGAGATGTAGAGAGGGGCAATTTGAGATTTGCTACAGTTTTATTTATTATAGTGAATAATTAGATACAAATTTCAGAAGGCCAGAAAGATCTTTCTAAAAATGTAATCGTTGTGATTACATCACTTGTTAAAAATCCCTAAATGACTCTCACTGCCTCCAGATGAAGTCCAAATCCTTTATGAGCCATGAAAGGCCTCCAAGACTTGCCCACTTTCCAGGCTGTCATTACCACCTCCTTAGCCTCCAGCCCCCTCTCCTCACTCAGTACCTCAGTGCCCAGGTGTGGTGGCCCCCATGGATCAGTTGGCCTACATACAACCTCAATGCCTGACATGCTGTTCTAACACCCATGTACATCTTAAGACATCACTTCGTGTACCAGCTCTCCCAGGAAGCCATCCCTCAGCTTTAAGCCTCACAACGCAGCAATCTAATCGCTAACTTCTCTGTCTGCCCTATGAGACCAACCCAAGGATGGGAGAGCCTTGAATTCAGTTCTCCTAACACAAAATTGGAGCCCTTCCTCAAATCACAGGCCAGAGCATCACCATCCACCACTTAGTAGACCTGAAATGTTGGAGACAATTCCTTAATCTAAATGTTTGTTTCTTCATCCCTAAAATGAAGCTAATAATAATGCCTCCTCATGGGATCATTGTGAGAATTGGATCAGAATTAATCCATACAACACTGAGGACACAGTCTGGCACAAAGTCCTCAATATTAGTTGTTACTACTGTTGTGAGAAAAACACAATGTCTAAAATATAACCTGATTGAATTTGAGCAAACACAAATGGAGAGGCTAAAATGGCAGTGGAAAATACACAAAGTGTTCTGAATCTGTCTCATTTCCTTGGTTCTCATACATGCTAAACGAGAGGGAGGGCAGCATGACTAAGGAAGCTCTGTGAATCCCATAGAAACTAGGAAGGCTCCGGGGAAGAACTTTTAAAGCAATGATGAACCATATCAACTGTCAACACATTCCACAGCTGAAAGCTAACACGGTTAAAACTGCAGTTCCCCTGGCTTTGCTTTATAAGCTGTAATTTTTATTTTCCTAATTAAAAATAAAAGCCTTTTGAACATCCGTTCTCTATGTAAAGTCAGAGCTTGAGCCACGGTAAACCACAGAGACAGAAATATTTATCTTCTCCAGGCGGCTTTGGCAGGCATTCTTCAGGGATCCAAAATACAGCTATGTTCATCTTCTCGTTCACTGTCAACAGGCAAGTATCCCCAAGCCACAAAAACGGGGGGAATAAAAGGATGAACTGGAAGCTGAGATATGTTGTGGTTTTGTTTGGAAATCAAGGGAATGACTAGAGTCAGAGTGGTGGGAGGAAACCATAAACTTCACACTAGACAGCGGGAACAGGGCAGAAACTGCCAGGCAGCGTGAATTATAAAGGAAAATTGCAGAGAGACCACAGAGAGAGGGAGAGGGATGGTGCGGGGAGGCAGCCATTCAGGCCCAGGAACAGGTGCTGGGGAGGAAGAAGCAGTCCCACAGAAGGAGAGGGCGGATCAGCTTTGCTCAGTGAATGTGAACAGGAAGAGTCACCACCAAAGTCAGGTGCAGCTGACAGCACATGCAGGCTTGAGGATGAACATGGGGCCAGACCCTGCTGCAGCGAACACGATACGGCCCTTTTCCAGTTAGGTAAAACTTAAGAAAGATCCTGGTTTCCCTGGTGGCTCAGTCGGTAAAGAACCTGCAATGCAGGAGACATGAGTTCAATCCCTGGGTCGGGAAGATCCCCTGGAGAAGGGAATGGCTACCCACTCAGTATTCTTGCCTGGGAAATCCCATTGACAGAGGAGCCTGGCAGGCAATGGTCCATAGGACCACAAATAGTCGGATATGACTGAGCAACTAAAACCACCACCACCAAGAGGCACCCTAGAGATTATCTGATCCGATAGTTTCCAAATTTGGAGGCACCGCCCCCCTTGCCAGTCACCCAGGGTGTTTGCTAAAACATGCTGCTGACAAATCCATAGAGCTGGAAGTAGAACAGAGATGACCACAGGCTGCAAGGAAAGGGACAGGGGATGGGGAGTCAGTGATTCCTGGATACAGAATTTGTGGTGGGGATGATGAAAACTCCTGGAGATGGATGGTGGTGAGAGTTACACAATGGTGTCAATGTACTTAATACCAGTGAACTGAACACTTAAAAAGGGTTAAGATGCTCCATTTTAGGTTATGTCCATTTTACCACAATTTTAAAAAGAACTGATGCTGCTGCTACTGCTAAGTCGCTTCAGTTGTGTCCGACTCTGTGCAACCCCAGAGACGGCAGCCCACCAGGCTCCCCCATCCCTGGGATTCTCCAGGCAAGAACGCTGGAGTGGGTTGCCATTTCCTTCTCCAATGCATGAAAGTGAAAAAGTGAAAGTGAAGTCGCTCAGTCGTGTCTGACTCTTAGCGACCCCATGGACTGCAGCCTACCAGGCTCGTCCACCCATGGGATTTTCCAGGCAAGAGTACTGGAGTGGGTTGCCATTGCCTTCTCCTTAAAAAGAACTAGCAGAGCCAAAAGAAAAAAAAATATGCTCCCAGAATGCCTGACTTGGTGAGGTCCAGAAATCTGCATTTTAAATAGCATCACATGTGCTTCTAAAAGAAGCAATCTGAGGACCACACTTTAAAAAGTGGTATTGTGGGAAGTTCTTTGGTGGTCCAGTGGTTAAGACTCCGAGCTTCCAATACAGAGGGCACAGGTTCCATCCCTGGTCAGAGAACTAAGATCCCACATGCCATGTGGCATGGCCAAAAAATTTTTTTTACAGTGCTATTCTGATGATCAAAAACAGATCTTTCTCTTTTAAAGATACACACTTAAGTATTTATGAATGAAACGACATGCTGTCTGGGTGTGCTTCAAAAATGCCCCACTGTGGGTGGAGGCAGTGGTGTGGATGAAACAAGAGTGGCCCTGAGTTGATAACTGTTGCAGTTGAGAGACAGACTCATGGGTGGGGTTGTCATACTGTTCTCTCGTCTTCCATACAGGCTTGATATTTTCTATAACAACCAAAAAAAAAAGCTTTTTCAAAATCCAGGTGGGTGCCATTCCCAACAGAACAGAGAACATAGTTAAAGTGAAGGAGGCAGCTTGTTACAGGCAAGGAACAGCCAACAGCAGCGAATGTTGGAGCACCCCATTCCAGTCTAAGCTGGGGGTGGGGGGTTTGTGGTCAGAGATGAAGCTGGTAGTCAGGAAGGGTGATACCTACCCCACTATGACTTGTTGGCTGGTGAACAAGCATAAGTCTTCGGGAAATGGGGAAACACTGGGATATGATGAACATTGTAAGAAAAGATTAGACTTCTGCCTTAGCCAGACTGGGTGGATCCGAGGAGATCAAAAGTGAAAGTCAAAGTCACTCAGTGATGTCTGACTCCTGGCGACCCCATGGACTGTACAGGCAAGGAATTCTCCAGGCAAGAATACTGGAGTGGGTAGCTGTTCCCTTCTCCAGGGGATTTTCCCAACCCAGGGATCGAACCCAGGTCTCCCACTTGCAGGCATTGGGAGTCTGAATCCCATTGCAGGCAGATTCTTTACCACCTGAGATCATCAAGTTGTGGGCAAATCAGAAGGCTGTTGTAGGTGTCCTAGTAAGTGACTTTGAGACCTGAACAAAGGTGGTAGTAGGGATGCAGAGAAGGAGAGCTGCAATGGAGATTTTAGTAGATATGACTTCACAACCCTAGTTAATTATAGACTGGGGAAACATGAGCAAGAGGCAAGAATGACTGCAAGCTTCCAGTCTAGGGAACTGACAGCAAAGCCTTTAACCAAGAGAGGACATGCAGAAGGATTAGCAATGGTGATCTAATTGTGTTTATTTTAAATTAATTTTTATTGGAGTATGGTTGCTTTACAATGTTGTGTTAGTGTCTACTGTATAGCAAAGTGAATGAGCCACACATGGAATATTACTGTGCTGTGTTTAGTTGCTCATCCATGTCCGACTCTTGGTGAACCCATAGACTGTAGCCCAGTAGGCTCCTCTGTCCAGTATTCCAGGCAAGAATACTGGAGTGGACTGCCACTGCTTTTTCCAGGGGATCTTCCCAACCCAGGGATTGAACCCAGATCTCCTGCTTTGTAGGTGGATTCTTTACCATCTGAGCCACCAGGGAAGCCCCATGGAATATTACTCAGCCATAAAAAGGAACAATATTGGATCATCTGTAGAGGCATGGGGAATATGGACCTAGAGAATGTCATAAAGAGTGAAGTCAGAAAGAGAAAAATAAATATCATCTATTAACACATACATGTGGAAGCTAGGAAATGGTATAGGTGATCTTATTTAGAAATAGAGACACAGATGTAGAGAACAAATACTAGATAACATCTAACTGTGTTCTGAGAAGAGACCCTGGCAAGATGTATCATTCAAGACTAAGAACTCCCTGACCATCCTTGTGTGACAGCTACAGACTCCCTTGCAGGTGTCCAAGTTCCTTTTCTTCTCTAGATTCCATCCCTTACAGAACCATAGGAGATCAGAGCTGGGAGAAGCTTCCAGTAGCATTTAGCCTAACACCCTCCTTGTACAACTGAGAAGTCTAGAGATGGTAACTGTCTAAAATCCTTATGACTTTTTTTAATATGTTTAAGGTTGCCCTAACTTCAAATGAAAAGCAACAACAAAAATCAAATACATATGTATAGCCCTTCCTTTTCATCAACTTGACTACCAGGCTTTCTTCTTGAGTAGTCAAATACCTATTGTCCCATTTCGTTGTAATTCAGAATTCATTCCTTAAAGATCTGCAGCGTTTTACTTCTCTACACTTTGAAAGCTACTGCCCTAAAATTAACTGAGTTTGCTCTGCCAGGAACTGTCTGATGCGGGTCCTGGTTATAAGCAAGGTGAAAAGACAGCCTTCAGAATGGGAGAAAATAATAGCAAACGAAGCAATGGACAAAGAATTAATCTCAAAAATATATAAGCAACTCCTGCAGCTCAATTCCAGAAAAATAAATGACCCAATCAAAAAGTGGGCCAAAGAACTAAACAGACATTTCTCCAAAGAAGACATACAGATGGTTAACAAACACATGAAAAGATGCTCAAAATCACTCATTATCGGAGAAATGCAAATCAAAACCACAATGAGGTACCATTTAACGCCAGTCAGAATGGCTGTGATCCAAAAGTCTACAAGCAATAAATGCTGGAGAGGGTGTGGAGAAAAGGGAACCCTCTTACACTGTTGGTGGGAATGCAGACTAGTACAGCCACTATGGAGAACAGTGTGGAGATTTCTTTAAAAACTGGAAATAGAACTGCCATTATGACCCAACAATCCCACTGCTGGGCATACACACTGAGGAAACCAGAATTTAAAGAGATACATGTACCCCAATGTTCATTGCAGCACTGTTTATAATAGCCAGGACATGGAAGCAACCTAGATGTCCATCAGCAGATGAATGGATAAGAAAGCTGTGGTACATACACACAATGGAGTATTACTCAGCCATTAAAAAGAATACATTTGAATCAGTTCTAATGAGGTGGATGAAACTGGAGCCTATTATACAGTAATCCAGAAAGAAAAACACCAATACAGCATACTAATACATATATTTGGAATTTAGAAAGATGGTAACAATAACCCTGTATGTGAGACAGCAAAAGAGACACAGACAAAAGATGGTGGAGGAATAGGATGGGGAGACCACTTTCTCCCCCACAAATTCATCAAAAGAACATTTAAAAGCCAAGTAAATTCCACAAAACAACTTTTGAATGCTGGCAGAGGACATCAGGCACCCAGAAAAGCAACCCAGTGTCTTCGAAAGGAGGTAGGAAAAAATATAAAAGACAAAAAAAGAGACAAAAGAGGGAGGGATGGAGCTCCATGCCAGGAAGGGAGTCTTAAAAAGAGAGAAGTTTCCAAACACCAGGAAACACTCTCACTGCCGAGTCTGTGTGGAGCCTTGGAAGCACAGAGGGCAACATAACAGGGAGGAAAAATAAACAATTAAAACCCACAGATTACGAGCCCAACAGTAACTCCCCCAGCGGAGAAGCAGCGAAGACACCTGCACCCGCCACTAGCAAGTGGGGGCTGGGCAGGGAGGCACAGACTACGTCGCTTAGAGTAAGGATCTGGCCTAAATGCCCCGAGCGCTATCTGAGCGAACTAATTTGGGCTACCAAACCAGACTGTGGGATAACTACCACGCCAAAAGCCAGCTTTAACCTAAGACACCGCCAGGCCTGCTCACGGAACAAAGGACTGAACAGAGATAGCCGGCTGCAGAACATCCCCCTCCGGTGACAGGCAGCCAGAGCCGGAAGTGGGCAATCGCAGCCCCAGAGAGACATTATCTACAAAACTGTAAGCAGGCTTCTTTGCTACCTAAGACTTCTTGGGGTTCTGGACAGTCAACATCTGCCAGAAAAGGTGCGCCGGTTGTACACCCAGAAAACCGAGCTGCAGGGAAGCGATAAGTCGCAGCAACCGCGCTCACCAAACACCTCATCAACTGAGTTGCTTGGACCTGGGAAGGGCACAAAACACAGGCCCAACCGAGTCTGCACCTCTGAGGACTACCCAAGTGCCTGAGCCTGAGCGGCTTAGACCTGGGAGGTGCAAGCAGCCCAGGGCCGGCCTCGGATGGTTCCCGGCGGAGCAACCTAGAGCCTGAGCAGTGTGGGCAGGGAGGCTACACGCCGTGAGCAGAGGCAGGCCCAGTGTGGCTGAGGCACTGCGAGCACACGCCAGTGTTATTTGTTTGCAGCGTCCCTCCCTCCCCACAGCGCAACTGAACAAGTGAGCCTAAAAAAAAAAAAAAAAAAAGTGTCCACCACTGCCCCCTTTGTATCAGGGTGGAAATCAGACACTGAAGAGACCAGCAAACAGAAGACGCTATAACAGAGGGAACCGCCTTGGAAGCGACAGGCAATAGATTAAAACCCTGTCTTTAGTACCGACTACATAGGAAGGGGCCTGTAGATCTTGAGAAATATAAGTCGGACCAAGGAACTAGCCGAAAATGAACTTACCCCACAATACCCACAACACCAGATAAAGTCCTAGATATATTTTTACTATTTTTAACGATCATTCTTTCTTTTTTTTTTAATTAAAAAAATTTTTAAGTCCTCTATTACTCCTTTAATTTTCACTTTCATAACCTACTATTACTTTGCAAAAAAAAAAAAAAGACCCTATTTTTTTAAAGCAAACTTCATATATACTTTATAATTTTTGTAATCTTGTTTTTTTTCTTTTTCTTTTTTTTTTCTTCTTTTCTTTAACATTGTATTTTTGAAATTCCAAACTCTACTCTAGATTTTTAATTTTAGCTTTTTGGTATTTGTTATCAATTTTGTACCTATATTTTTTTTATATAATTTTTGTGACTTTTTTTTTCTCTCTTTCTTTCTCTTCTTCTTTTCTTTAACATTGTATTTCTGAAATTCCAAACTCTACTCTAGATTTTTAATGTATGCTTTTTGGTATTTGTTATCAATTTTGTACCTATATTTTCTTTATAATTTTTGTGACTTTGTTTTTGATTTTTTGTTTTTTCTCTTTCTTTTTCTCATTCTTTTCTTTAACATTGTATTTTGAAATTCCAAACTCTACTCTAGATTTTTAACTTTTGCTTTTTGGTATTTGTTATCAATTTTGTACCTATATTTTCTTTATAATTTTTGTGACTTTGTTTTTCTTTTTCTCTCTTTCTTTTCCTTCTTCCTTTCTTTAACATTGTATTTTTGAAATTCCAAACTCTACTCCAGATTTTTAATTTTTGCTTTTAGGTATTTGTTACCAATTTTGTACCTTTAAGAACCCAATGTTCAGTACCCATTTTTTACTTGGGAGCGAGATTACTGGCTTGACTGCTCTCTCTCCCTTTGGACTCTCCTTTTTCTCCACCAGGTCGCCTGTGTCTCCTCCCTAACCCCTCTCTACTCTACCCAATTCTGTGAATTTCTGTGTGTTTCAGATGGTGGAGAACACTTAGGGAACTGATTACTGGCTGTATCTGTCTCTCTCCTTTTCATTCCCCCCTTTTATTCTCCTGGCCACCTCTGTCTCCTTCCTTCCTCTTCTCTTCTCTGTATAACTCCGTGAACATCTCTGAGCAGTCCAGCTGTGGAGTGCACATAAGGAAGTAATTACTGGCTAGCTCACTTTCTCCTCTACTGATTCCACCTCATCTCATTCAGGTCACCTCTAACTCCCTCCTTCCTCTTCTCTATGTAACGCTGTGAACCTCTCTGGGTGACCCTCACGGTGGAGAAACTTTTCATCTTTAACCTAGATGTTTTATCGATGCTTCTGTTTTGAGACTACTGTAAAAATAAGACCTATAATTGGAAGCAGGAGGCTTAAGTCAAAACCCTTACTCCAGGGAACTCCTGACTCCAGGGAACATTAATTGACAGGAGCTCATCAAACGCCTCCATACCTACACTGAAACCAAGCACCACACAAGGGCCAACAAGTTCCAGGGCAAGACATACCAAGCAAAGTCTCCAGTAACACAGGAACACAGCCCTTAGCTCCAATATACAGGCTTCCCAAAGTTACTACAAAACCATAAACATCTCATAACTCATTACTGGACATTTCATTGCACTCCAGAGAGAAGAAATCCAGCTCCTCCCACCAGAACACCGACACAAGCTTCCCTAACCAAGAAACCTTGACAAGCCACCTGTACAAACCCACACACAGTGAGGAAACTCGACAATTGAGAGAACTCCACAAATTGCCAGAATACAGAATGGACACCCCAAACTCAGCAATATAAACAAGATGAAGAGACAGAGGAATACCCAGCAGGTAAAGGAACAGGATAAATGCCCACCAAACCAAACAAAAGAGGAAGAGATAGGGACTCTACCTGATAAAGAATTCCGAATAATGATAGTGAAGTTGATCCAAAATCTTGAAATCAAAATGGAATCACAGATAAATAGCCTGGAGACAAGGATTGAGAAGACGCAAGAAAGGTTTAACAAGGACCTAGAAGAAATAAAAAAGAGTCAATATATAATGAATAATGCAATAAATGAGATCAAAAACACTCTGGAGGCAACAAATAGTAGAATAACAGAAGATAGGATTAGTAAATTAAAAGACAGAATGGTAGAAATAAATGAATCAGAGAGGAAAAAAGAAAAACGAATTAAAAGAAATGAGGACAATCTCAGAGACCTCCAGGACAATATCAAACGCTACAACATTCGAATCATAGGAGTCCCGGAAGAAGACAAAAAGAAAGACCATGAGAAAATACTTGAGGAGATAATAGTTGAAAACGTCCCTAAAATGGGGAAGGAAATAATCACTAAAGTCCAAGAAACCCAGAGAGTCCCAAACAGGATAAACCCAAGGCGAAACACCCCAAGACACATATTAATCAAATCAACAAAGATCAAACACAAAGAACAAATATTAAAAGCAGCAAGAGAAAAACAACAAATAACACACAAGGGAATTCCCATAAGGATAACAGCTGATCTTTCAGTAGAAACTCTTCAAGCAAGGAGGGAATGGCAAGACATACTTAAAGTCACGAAAGAAAATAACCTACAGCCCAGATTACTGTACCCAGCAAGGATCTCATTCAAATACGAAGGAGAAATCAAAAGCTTTACAGACAAGCAAAAGCTGAGAGAATTCAGCACCACCAAACCAGCTCTCCAACAAATACTAAAGGATATTCTCTAGACAGGAAACACAAAAAGGGTGTATAAATTCGAACCCAAAACAATAGAGTAAATGGCAACAGGATCATACTTATCAATAATTACCTTAAATGTAAATGGGTTGAATGCCCCAACCAAAAGACAAAGACTGGCTGAATGGATACAAAAACAAGACCCCTACATATGTTGTCTACAAGAGACCCACCTCAAAACAGAGGACACATACAGACTGAAAGTGAAGGGCTGGAAAAAGATTTCCCATGCAAATAGAGACCAAAAGAAAGCAGGAGTAGCAATACTCATATCAGATAAAATAGACTTTAAAAGAAAGGCTGTGAAAAGAGACAAAGAAGGTCACTACATAATGATCAAAGGATCAATCCAAGAAGATATAACAATTATAAATATATATGCACCCAACATAGGAGCACCGCAATATGTAAGACAAATGCTAACAAGTATGAAAGGAGAAATTAACAATAACACAATAATAGTGGGAGACTTTAATACCCCACTCACACCTATGGATAGATCAACTAAACAGAAAATTAACAAGGAAACACAAACTTTAAATGATACAATAGACCAGTTAGACCTAATTGATATCTATAGGACATTTCATCCCAAAACAATGACTTTCACCTTTTTCTCAAGCGCACACGGAACCTTCTCCAGGATAGATCACATCCTGGGCCATAAATCTAGCCTTGGTAAATTCAAAAAAATTGAAATCATTCCAAACATCTTTTATGACCACAATGCAGTAAGATTAGATCTCAATTACAGGAGAAATACTATTAAAAATTCCAACATATGGAGGCTGAACAACACGCTGCTGAATAACCAACAAATCACAGAAGAAATCAAAAAAGAAATCAAAATTTGCATAGAAACGAATGAAAATGAAAACACAACAACCCAAAACCTGTGGGACACTGTAAAAGCAGCAGTGGCCACAACACTGGAAAAGGTCAGTTTTCATTCCAATCCCAAAGAAAGGCAATGCCAAAGAATGCTCAAACTACCACACAATTGCACTAATCTCACATGCTAGTAAAGTAATGCTCAAAATTCTCCAAGCCAGGCTTCAGCAATATGTGAACCGCGAACTTCCTGATGTTCAAGCTGGTTTTAGAAAAGGCAGAGGAACCAGAGACCAAATTGCCAACATCTGCTGGATCATGGAAAAAGCAAGAGAGTTCCAGAAAAACATCTATTTCTGCTTTATTGACTATGCCAAAGCCTTTGACTGTGTGGATCACAATAATCTGTGGAAAATTCTGAAAGAGATGGGAATACCAGACCACCTAATCTGCCTCTTGAGAAATTTGTATGCAGGGCAGGAAGCAACAGTTAGAACTGGACATGGAACAACAGAGTGGTTCCAAATAGGAAAAGGAGTTTGTCAAGGCTGTATATTGTCACCCTGTTTATTTAACTTCTATGCAGAGTACATCAGGAGAAACGCTGGACTGGAAGAAACACAAGCTGGAATCAAGATTGCCGGGAGAAATATCAATAACCTCAGATACGCAGTTGACACCACCCTTATGGCAGAAAGTGAAGAGGAACTAAAAAGCCTCTTGATGAAAGTGAAAGCGTAGAGTGAAAAGTTGGCTTAAAGCTCAACATTCAGAAAACTAAGATCATGGCATCCGATCCCATCACTTCATGGGAAATAGATGGGGAAACAGTGGAAACAGTGTCAGACTTTATTTTTCTGGGCTCCAAAATCACTGCAGATGGTGACTGCAGCCATGAAATTAAAAGACGCTTACTCCTTGGAAGGAAAGTTATGACCAACGTAGATAGCATATTCAAAAGCAGAGACATTACTTTGCCAACAAAGGTTCGTCTAGTCAAGGCTATGGTTTTTCCAGTGGTCATGTATGGATGTGAGAGTTGGACTGTGAAGAAGGCTGAGCACCGAAGAATTGATGCTTTTTAAATGTGGTGTTGGAGAAGACTCTTGAGAGTCCCTTGGACTGCAAGGAGATCCAACCAGTCCATTCTGCAGGAGATCAGCCCTGGGATTGCTTTGGAAGGAATGATGCTAAAGCTAAAACTCCAGTACTTTGGCCAACTCATGCGAAGAGTTGACTCATTGGAAAAGACTCTGATGCTGGGAGGGATTGGGTGCAGGAGGAGAAGGGGATGACAGAGGACGAGATAGCTGGATGACATCACTGACTCGATGGACGTTGAGTCTGAGTGAACTCTGGGAGTTGGTGATGGACAGGGAGGCCTGGCGTGCTGCGATTCATGGGGTCGCAAAGAGTCAGACACGATTGAGCGACTGATCTGATCTGATCTGAAGGGGAAAGTTCATAGCAATACAGGCATACCTCAAGAAACAAGAAAAAGTCAAATAAATAACCTAACTCTACACCTAAAGCAACTAGAAAAGGAAGAAATGAAGAACCCCAGGGTTAGTAGAAGGAAAGAAATCTTAAAAATTAGGGCAGAAATAAATGCAAAAGAAACAAAATAGACCATAGCAAAAATCAACAAAGCCAAAAGCTGGTTCTTTGAAAGGATAAATATAATTGACAAACCATTGGCCAGACTCATCAAGAAACAAAGGGAGAAAAATCAAATCAATAAAATTAGAAACGAAAATGGAAAGATCACAACAGACAACACACAAATACAAAGGATCATAATAGACTACTATCAGCAATTATATGCCAATAAAATGGACAACGTGGAAGAAATGAACAAATTCTTAGCAAAGTACAACTTTCCAAAACTGGACCAGGAAGAAATAGAAAATCTTAACAGACCCATCACAAGCACAGAAATTGAAACTGTAATCAGAAATCTTCCAGCAAACAAAAGCTCAGGTCCAGATGGCTTCACAGCTGAATTCTACCAAAAATTTAGAGAAGAGCTAACACCTATCCTACTCAAACTCTTCCAGAAAATCGCAGAGGAAGGTAAACTTCCAAACTCATTCTATAAGGCCACCATCACCCTAATACCAAAACCTGACAAAGATGCCACAAAAAAAGAAAACTACAGGCCAATATCACTGATGAGCATAGATGCAAAAATTCTTAACAAAATTCTAGCAATCAGAATCCAACAACACATTAAAAAGATCATACACCATGACCAAGTGGGCTTTATCCCACGGATGCAAGGATTCTTCAATATCTGCAAATCAATCAATGTAATACACCACATTAACAAATTGAAAAATAAAAACCATATGATTATCTCAATAGATACAGAGAAAGCCTTTGACAAAATTCAACATCCATTTATGATAACTCTCCAGAAATCAGGAATAGAAGGAACATACCTCAACATAATAAAAGCTATATATGACAAAACCACAGCAAACATTATCCTCAATGGTGAAAAATTGAAAGCATTTCCTCTAAAGTCAGGAACAAGACAAGGGTGCCCACTCTCACCACTACTATTCAACATAGTTTTGGAAGTTTTGGCCACAGCAATCAGAGAAGAAAAAGAAATAAAAGGAATCCAGATTGGAAAAGAAGAAGTAAAACTCTCACTGTTTGCAGATGACATGGGCCTCTACATAGAAAACCCTAAAGACTCCACCAGAAAATTACTAGAACTAATCAATGAATATAGTAAAGTTGCAGGATATAAAATCAACACACAGAAATCCCCTGCATTCCTATACACTAATAATGAGAAAATAGAGAAATTAAGGAAACAATTCCATTCACCATTGCAACGAAAAGAATAAAATACTTAAGAATATATCTACCTAAAGACTAAAGACCTATATATAGAAAACTATAAAACACTGGTGAAAGAAATCAAAGAGGACACTTAATAGATGGAGAAATATACCATGTTCATGGATTGGAAGAATCAATATAGTGAAAATGAGTATACTACCCAAAGCAATTTATAGATTCAATGCAATCCCTATCAAGCTACCATGGTATTCTTCACAGAGCTAGAACAAATAATTTCACAATTTGTATGGAAATACAAAAAACCTCGAATAGCCAAAGCTATCTTGAGAAAGAAAAATGGAACTGGAGGAATCAACCTGCCTGACTTCAGGCTCTACTACAAAGCCACAGTTATCAAGACAGTATGGTACTGGCACAAAGACAGAAATATAGATCAATGGAACAAAATAGAAAGCCCAGAGATAAATCCACGCACATATGGACACCTTATCTTTGACAAAGGAGGCAAGAATATACAATGGATTAAAGACAATCTCTTTAACAAGTGGTGCTGGGAAAACTGGTCAACCACTTGTAAAAGAATGAAACTAGAACACTTTCTAACACCATACACAAAAATAAACTCAAAATGTATTAAAGATCTAAACGTAAGACCAGAAACTATAAAACTCCTAGAGGAGAACATAGGCAAAACACTCTCCAACATACATCACAGCAGGATCCTCTATGACCCACCTCCCAGAATATTGGAAATAAAAGCAAAAATAAACAAACGGGACCTAATTAAACTTAAAAGCTTCTGCACAACAAAAGAAACTATAAGCAAGGTGAAAAGACAGCCTTCAGAATGGGAGAAAACAATAGCAAATGAAGCAACTGACAAACAACTAATCTCAAAAATATACAAGCAACTCCTACAGCTCAATTACAGAAAAATAAATGACCCAATCAAAAAATGGGCCAAAGAACTAAATAGATAATTCTCCAAAGAAGACATACAGATGGCTAACAAACACATGAAAAGATGCTCAAAATCACTGATTATCAGAGAAATGCAAATCAAAACCACAATGAGGTACCATTTCACGCCAGTCAGAATGGCTGTGATCCAAAAGTCTACAAGCAATAAATGCTGGAGAGGGTGTGGAGAAAAGGGAACCCTCTTACACTGTTGGTGGGGATGCAGACTAGTACAGCCACTATGGAGAACAGTGTGGAGATTCCTTAAAAAACTGGAAATAGAACTGCCTTATGATCCAGCAATCCCACTGCTGGGCATACACACTGAGGAAACCAGAAGGGAAAGAGACACGTGTACCCCAATGTTCATTGCCGCACTGTTTATAATAGCCAGGACATGGAAGCAACCTAGATATCCATCAGCAGATGAATAAGAAAGCTGTGGTACATACACACAATGGAGTATTAGTCAGCCATTAAAAAGAATACATTTGAATCAGTTCTAATGAGGTGGATGAAACTGGAGCCTATCATACAGAGTAAAGTAAGCCAGAAAGAAAAACACCAATACAGTATACTAACACATATATATGGAATTTAGAAATATGGTAACAATAACCCTGTATACGAGATAGCAAAAGAGACACTGATGTATAGAACAGCTTTTGGACTCTGGGAGAGGTAGAGGGTGTGATGATTTGGGAGAATGGCATTGAAACATCTATAATATCATGTATGAAACGAGTCGCCAGTCCAAGTTCCATGCATGATACTGGATGCTTGGGGCTGGTGCACTGGGACGACCCAGAGGGATGGTATTGGGAGGGAGGAGGGAGGAAGGTTCAGGATGGCGAACACATGTATACCTGTGGTGGATTCATTTTGATACATGTCAAAATCAATACAATATTGTAAAGTTAAAAAAAAAAAAAAAGAGACACAGACATATAGAACAGTCTTTTGGATTCTACGGGAGAGGGCGAGGGCAGGATGATATGGGAGAATGGCATTGAAACATGTAAATTGTCATATGTGAAATGAATCGCCAGTCCAGGTTCAACACATGATACAGGGTGCTCGGGTGCTCGGGGCTGGTGCACTGGGATAACCCAGAGGGATGGGATGGGGAGGGAGGTGGGAGAGGAGTTCAGGATGGGGAACATATGTACACCCATGGCAGATTCAAGTCAATGTATGGAAAAACCAATACAATATTGTAAAGTAAAATAAATAATTTAATTAATTTAAAAAAGAAAATTAAATTAACTGAGGAAGACTTTGTCAAACAAAACAGCTTTTCCTCAGTCCCTGAAGCTGTTCCTTGGTTTCCTGTGAAGTCTGAATACTACCTGCTGCACCTCTTCTTTATGGCTTTGCTTCCTTGCTCTTTCTAACAGTGAGCCTTCCTTGGATTTATTCCTTCCTCTGTTGACGACTCCTACTCTTTCATGGTCCACTTTTTTTTTTGAACACATGATCCACTTTAAAAAAAAATGTTTATTGATTTGGCTGCACTGGCTCTTTATTGCAGCATGGGGGATCTTCAATCTTCATCTTCAATCTTACTTGTGACATGTAGGATCTTTTTAGTGTCAGCATGCAAACTCTCAGTTGTGGTATGTGGGATCTAGTTCCCCGTCCAGGAATCAAACCTGGGCCTCCTGCATTGGGAGCTTGGAGTCTTAGTCACTGGACCACTAGGGCAGTTCCCAAGATTGACTTTTGACTCCACTTTTTCCTCTAAACCTCCACATCCATCATGAGCCAAACACTTCTCTCTTCAGTCAGTTACTCTGGGGTCATTCACCTCATGGTGTTCACAATGTCTTCTGGGTTCACATCCAGATGTTCTGCACATGTCATAAGTGTGATGTGGCAGTTCTCTTGGCCCCCTTGGTCACTGGAAGCAAGGTGCCTTCTCAAAGAAAAGGAATCCATGTGCCCAAGGGGCTCACTGCTGGGATGCACCACAGTGAAAAGGGACATTGACGGATGAGAGCCTGTTCTGAGAGGAGCAACAGGGTTGGTAAGGGACTTAAAAACAATACACAAAAACTGCTGAAAAGGCTAAGAATGATGAACCTGGGAAAGATAGTACTCTAGGGATTCAGTTTTCTGCAAATTTGTGAAAACTTGTCACGTGGGATGAGGCATAGATGTGTGTGTGTGTGTGTGTGTGTGTTTTCAGAAAGCAGAAATTGGAAGGAGGTTATATTTTGGCTCAAAAGGAAAAAAATACTGCAAATAACTCAGGTTGTTCAATCCAAAAAGAGCTCTCAATGCAGTGAACTGTGCCCTTGCCGAAGGTGTTGAAGAGAGAGACTGGCCACCCAGCCTCTGAGATCCGCTTTCCTCTGACCCTCTGTGAATTGTTCTCCCTGTGACAGCCTGTCAGCACGGCAGGCCTCACATATCTGATGTGGAATCAGCTGTCCTGTCCAATTCCTCAAGTCTATCACTGATGCTGTTTTGCTTCTAGATTCCTGGGTAAGAGTCAACGTCTTTGATTCCTTGCTCTCTTTAGGTCCCCATACCTTCACGTCCAGAATGTTTCTTGACATGCTCTTGATACTGTATCTCCATGGATACCATGACAGCCCAAACTTGCCAAATCCCATGTGGACAGAAGTCAATGGATTTTTTATCTCTCTGGAGATTAAGCCTGGCCTTCTCATTTTATAAGTAAGGAAAATAAGACACAGGAAAAATGAAAGACTTATTTACGGTCACATGGTTACAAGTGGTGGTTCTAGGCTCCAAGACTCCTGGCGCCATGTTCTTCCACGCCCCATACCACAGCAGCTCTGGGAGTTCTCCTGATAATCACTCGGGCCATCATGTTACATTTCAGCTTAACTAGTTTGATAAACAGTGGCCATGTCTTATCCATGGAATGATCACTTTATTTGGTTAACACTGTGATGGTCTTTGGTCAAATCATACGCATTAATCTAGATCTAGATATTACCCCCAATCTGGTAACTATAACAGAATACTGAGTCTGCTTTGAGTTAAAAGGCACTGTTCTTTTCTGTGCTTCTCGTAGATGTTGCCAAAGTAAGACTGCTGAATTGTGCAATAGAAGAGAATTCTAGCCAGTTCAGGCTCTCTAGAGTCTGCAAATCCAGGTCATTTGGATTTGAAACATATCATTGTACTCCAATGAGTACAAAAATGACATATATCATGTTAACTGGCTAGGCCCTGAATACTCCCATAAAAGGTCCTGGACTCACGTTGGTTCTTCTGTTGCTATTCTGGTCTCTTCTAGTTCTTGAGCTTGTTTCAGCCAAGGTAATTTAGCTTCCACTGGGCTTTTTTCTAAGGAAAAAGGAACATAAACAACAAGCTTAATTACTCTTAATCATTCAAGAGTTGGACATGTGATTGTTATTTATTGGAGATTTCATCAATTTTTTTTTTCAAATGAACAGTGCATGAAGTGGCTTCTGGACAGAAGCAAAAATTTCTGTCATGTATTTTTTAAATTAACACATTATCAGAATGCAACCAAACAATCTCATGACACAGTTGAATACATTCTCCAAGTTAGCATAAAAACACCTTGTATCAGTACCAGTCTCTGTTGTTTGCATACTAAAGCTCTGATTTCAACCAGATCAGTTTGCTTTCTTTTGCCACACAGTTTTTGCCACTGAGTGAAGAAATTAATAGAGACAAGCAAATAACATAGAAGGCTTAGAAAATTGTGAGGAGGAAAGTCTGTACTATGGTTTACTCAAACTTTAAAATGTTGTAGTTGTTAAGAGAGATGATTACCAATTACAATTGGCCTGCAGGAGCAAGCTGGTGCCCTTCTCTGTCCTTTGAAGCTTCCTAAGATGTGAAGAAAGCATCTAATTATGAAGTGAGAATGGAAATAATTTTGGACTGCTTTGGAGAAATCACAGACGCTAAGAAAGTGGCTATAAAAGTACCACTGACTGCAGAAAAGGAGAAAAGACTTCCCTGAAGAAGTTATATAATCAGTATTTGTACCTTGCATGGAAACCAGTGATTTTTCCAGAAGACAGACATCATGAAAGAAATGAAGAATTAGTTGCTTATGAGGCTATTTGTATGAAGAATGCACCCAGAAATCATGAAGAAGAATCTTACCATCCTCTCTAATGGGCTAATAAGGACGGTTCCTTGGCACTGACACTTGGAAGTAATTCTTTTTCCATTTCCAAAAGGAAATACTTGTCACAAGGATTGGTAATACCTTACTAAAGTGCGTGTATGGAAATAATCCTGTCAAGAGGGGAACACATACATACCCAAGAGGTGGTGCCAAGGTTTGTTCACCCATGGATGCTACCCATGTCTGCTAATTCATGTGGAACAAATGGAACCACACAAAAATTTCTGAGTGCATCTATACATCTAGACTGGAGATTTAGTCTGTAAATCTAGACTTTCAGTCTAGAAAGTCTTCTTTGTTCATGGTAGACGATAGGACGTATGATGAAGAGGACACTGTTCCTTCCACTCTGGTGGAAAGCACGTAGGAATCTTCCTATTCCTCTCTCTCTTCATCTTCCTCCTCCTTTTTCTTCAAAGCAGGCACTGCATCACGTGATTTTATATCCACTTCTTTCTGGAGGTATTTCTTATCTGATCTCCAGTAGCATATTGGGCACCTACTGACCTGGGGAGTTCATCTTTCAGTGTCCTATCTTTTTGCCTTTTCATACTGTTCATGGGGTTCTCAAGACAAGAATACTGAAGTGGTTTGCCATTCCCTTCTCCAGTGGACCACGCTTTGTCAGAACTCTCCACCATTGTGGTTCATAGTTTCATTGAGTTAGACAAGGCTGTGGTCCATGTGTTATGTCCACTAAGAAAGGTTAATATAAGCCTACACAGACAGGAGCCACTGTACCTATACAGTAAGTCTCCTACATACGACCCTTCAAGATGTGAACTTCCAAAGATGTGAATGTGCAGCTGGTTTAGCATGGAACCAGAACTTGTGCCATAAACATCAGGCATGAGTGACACTGCAGCCTGTCTTCCGCATCCTATTGCCAACAATCCTTCAGCTCGACCATCTCCCACCCCCCTCCCTCCTCCAGTCAGTAACTCTTCTTGCCTGTTCAATTGATGCCAGCCCATGTTCTATACTACTGTACTTCTTAAGGTACTTACTGTAAGATTAAGAGTGTTTCCTTTGTGCCAGTACCATACTATCTTGATGACTGGATGGGATGGGGAGAGACGTAGGAGGGGGGTTCAGGATGGGGAACACACGTACACCCGTGCAGATTCATGTCAATGTATGGCAAAACCAATACAATATTCTAAAGTAATTAGCCTCCAATTAAAAAAAAAGTGTTTCCTTTATTTATTTTTTAAAAATGTATTGTTTGTGTGAAAAGCATGATAAACCTATTACAGTACACTACTATATAACTAATTGTGTTAGTTGGGTACCTAGGCTAACTTTGTTGGACTTACAAACAAATTGGATTTATGAACCAGCTCTCAGAATGGAACTCGTTCGTATGTAGGGGACTTACTGCACTGAATCAACAAGATCTAAGTTTCTCTTCAAGATCAATTAATGACATAGGTTTAACTTCTTTATCTAGGTGGACATGTCAATCTGTCAGTGAACAGTTTTTGCAAGAAAGTTAGTATGTTTAAATGCAAATGCTGCAGTATTAGTAAGAGACCTGGAAAGCACCACCTGATTTCACTTTAAAATGCACCACAAATTTACCTTTTGGTTTATAACAGGGGATGGGAATGATACATTCTTCTTTGATGTGTAACTTCAGTTGTGGGTTACAGCCGCCAACATGCTGCCCACGGTGGTTGATACACAGCACAACTCGATAACGTAACCCTCGGCCACAAGTCACTGTGCACTTCAGAGACAAAAAGAGAAGCCAATGAAATTCTACACGAATATTAAACACAAAAGGTCATCAGATAAACATTACATAAGGAACGGGGTGGAGGCTAATTTCCCATGATTCTTTATGCTTCAGGGCCCCTCCCTTGCAAGATTACTTCCAATTCTCACTTTGAAAAGTATTTCAGGTGATGTCACAGCACAAGAACTATTGAAATGCCCTAAAATCTTTCTATACAAATATGAAAGAAACTTAATATAGGTTTTTCTCAAACTTGATTAAAAATTTACACATCATCCAAAACAATCTGTAAAGACAAAAGAAACCTTTTGAAATAGTTAATTAAAAAGATATCAAATTTTGCTCAACCATGCTACAGGATTACCTTTCTATTCTGTGTATAGAAACTTATCTTGCAAAAATATCATATGAAAAGGCTCTCTAAGAGTATTCAGCCAAAAATGTAGGAAAAAATACTACAGGTGTAATAAGGCAGTTAAAATGAATGAAAACATTATGTTATTTTCTCTAAATTTTGTGAATTTTGTGTTGCCAGCATTTCTTTTCTTGAATAATTTGTTTATGATTTAGAAGGTACTTTTTTTTGCCTATGAACGGAATTTTCTCAAGTCATGAATATCCAGGATATCTTTGCAGTATATGTACATTATGTTGGTAAGTATATATGTATGTATGCGTGTTTGTCTTTTTTAATCAAGACTAGTTTTTAGGACTCCTTAAGGTTTACAGAAAAATTGAGCAGCGATTATAGTGCAATAAAATAAGATAATTAAAAAAGAGAAAAACTGACCAGTTAGTATAAGAGTTCCCATATGCCCCCTCTCCCTTACACACAGTGAAAGTGAAAGTGAAGTCGCTCAGTCGTGTCCGACTCTTAGCAACCCCATGGACTGTAGTCTACCAGGCTCCTCCCTCCATGGGATTCTCCAGGCAAGAGTACTGGAGTGGGTTGCCATCCCCCAATATTAATATCTTGCATTATTGTGGTACCTTTGTTACAACTGATAAACCAATACTGATACATTATTCTTAACTCAAGTCCAGAGTCACATTAGGGTCGTCAGCTTTAAAACACGTAATTTCTTACAATTTCATTATTCTAAATAAACATTTATTTAGATACTCAATATTTGTGTTTTGTATTCTTTTTTCTTAAAAAGTCACCTCCTTGGTAGGGGAGGGATGGACTGTAAGCCTGAGATTAGCAGATGTAAACTGTTGCATATAGGATGGATCAACAAGGTCCTGCTGTATAGCACAGGAAACTATATTCAACATCCTGTGATAAAGCATCCTGGAAAAGAATATGAAAAAGAATGTATATAAATGTATAACTTGATCACTTTGTTGTGCAGCAGAAATTAACACAACATTGTAAGTCAACTACACTTGAACAAAATAAAATTTTTAAAAAGTCACCTCCATATTGTTTAAACTTCAGGCCCCACCAATCCTGGATCCACCCCTGGGAGAAGTCAAGAGGCCTTGGGCACGTGCCACAGAACAGACAGTGCTCTGCAGACGTGATCTCACCAAGGGTTCTGATACATTGGCAGGTCAACAGCTTCATTCCTATTTAACAGATGAGCCAATCAACAACCCGCCAACTAAGGACCTTCCTCAAAGTCAAGTAGTTCCTAAGAGGCCAAGTGGAATTCCATCCCAGAGCCTCCTGCTGTCAAAATAATGACTTCACCACTGCTTCATAAAGCTTGAAGATTCTTTCCTAAGTCCATAGATGTTTCTTAAAATGTCAGAGAAGAGTTTCAGAAGATATGGAGGCCTTTTGCAGCATAGACCCATCTTCAAGAAATTCTTAAAGAGATGGGAATACCAGACCACCTTAACTGCCTCCTAAGAAACCTGTATGTAGGTCAAAAAGCAACAGTTAGAACTAGACATGGAACAATGGACTGGTTCAAAATTGGGAAAGGAGTACATCAAGGTTGTATATTGTCACCCTGCTTCCTTAACTTCTATGCAGAGTATATCATTTCAAATGCAGGGGCTGTATGAATCACAAGCTGGAATCAAGATTGCCAGAAGAAATATCAACAACCTCAGACACACAGATGATACCACCCTAATGACATAAAGTGAGGAGGAACTAAAAAGCCTCTTGACAAGGATGAAAAAGGAGAGTTAAGAAGTTGGCTTGGAACTCAACATTCAAAAAACTAAGATCATGGCATCCAGTCCCATCACTTCATGGCAAATAGAAGGGGGAAAAGTGGGAGTAGTGAGAAATTTTATATTCTTGGGCTTCAAAATCACCACGGATGATGACAGCAGCCATGAAATTAAAAGATGCTTGCTCCTTGGAAGGAAAGCTTTAACAAACCTAGACATTGTATTAGAAAGCAGAAACATTACTTTGCTGACAAAGGTCCATCTAGTCAAAGCTATGGTTTTTCTAGTAGTCATGTATGGATGTGAGAGTTAGGCTGGGCACCAAGGAACTGATGCTTTCGAACAGTGGTGCTAGAGAAGACTCTTGAGAGTCCCCTGGACAGCAAGGATATCAAGCCAAGTCAATCCTAAAGGAAATCAACCCTGAATATTCATTTGAAGGACTTATGTTGAAGCTGAAGCTCTTGGCCACCCGAGTAAAAGAACTGATTCATTGGAAAAGACGCTGATGCTGGGAAAGACTGAAGGCAAGAAGAGAAGGGGACGACAGGGGATGAAATGGTTAGACAGCATCACCAACTCAATGGACTTGAGTCTGAGTAAACACCAGGAGATAGTGAAGGACAGGGGAGCCTGGGATGCTGCAGTGCACAGGGCGCCAAAGAGTCAGACACAACTTAGTGACTGAACAACGGTATCTCAGTGGTTTCCAAATAGGCTGCCTGCCTCTGGGCTTTCCCAGCATCAGTCTATCTTACCTCATTTACTTAAAATATAAAACGTTTACTCTCTTCAACAAAAACAGTGAAGCTTCATAGTAACCACCGGATCAAGAATACACTTCTAGGGACTCCCTTGGTGGTCCAGCGGCTAGAACTCAGCCCTCCCAATGCAGGAGGCCTAGTTTCAATCCCTGGTCAGGGAACAAGATCCCATATGCCACAACTAAAGATTCCTCATGACACAACTAAAAAGAGCCTGCATGCCACAGGAAAGATGGAAGATCCCACATGCCTCAAGTAAGATCTGGTGTAGCCAAATAAAATAAACAAATATTTTTAAAAAGAACACACTTCTAGTGTCAGTTTTAGCATCTCTGTCTTAATCTTCCAATTCTTAATAACATGAGTTCTGTCTTAACCCAGATGAATTAGGGCCTTTTCAACCTCCAGTCATTCTGTGTCAGATTTCTGCTTTACTCCACCATCCTGGCTTAGCCATACCACACATTGATGCCTTCTCTAGGCTCCTGCATGGTTAAAGTCTGCGGATCTGAAATATGGGTTAAGCACCACAAGGGCAACAAAGACTTTCCAAATAACTGTTTCAATCCCTGTTCCTTTCAGATTGGTTCTCAATAATTCTTACCTGCTCTGATGCCTCCAACATTCTCCCTCACAGCATCCTTCAACTGTCTTCTCAGCTCTTCAGGAGTAGGAACCATGTTCACATACAACTTCTGCATCCGCCATGTTGCCCAGTACAGTACTGGCCACAGAGCAAATAATCATTAAAGTCTGAGACTGAATTAAAGGTGGCATGTTCTCAAATCTTACCTGAGACCACTCCATGGCAATCCACTTGGGACAGTCGAACAGATTGCAGGTTTGCATCACCTTGGGTTTGGGTGCATACATGCACTTCCATTCTTCCACTTGAAGTATCTCTCCATGCATGGACTCCTCCACACACACAAAGGTCCGTCTCTGAATCCCGCCTCCACAGGACACTGAACATGCAGTCCAAGGGTTATGTTCCCAGCTCAAAAGCAAAGAAGTGAAAACACATTATTCATTTGTTGCTTGCTTCAAGTTTGCAAAGTTGATTGCAACAAGTACAGCCATAGACTTTAATCTTAACTACTACACACACTGTATTGTCTTAACTCCTTGGTCCTAAAGGTTATTGTCAAATGGGAGTAACACACCTGCCCCAGTGTATTATAACAACAGGGCCGTTGTGTGAAAGCATCTTCAATCTGACTCTAAAGTATAAAGCACCAATGGAGAGTATTACCAGGGAATCATACATACTCCAAGTCAGAAAGAATCATCCTAACATGTCTAGGTATAAAAGGGAATGCAAATATCTAATCAACTGGAATGTGTTAGCTTACTCTGCAATGTGCTGTGCTTAGTCACTCAGTCATGTGTGACTCTTTGCAACACCATGGACTGTAGCCTGCCAGGCTCCTCTGTCCATGGGGAGTCTCCAGGCAAGAATACTGGAGTGGGTTGCCATGCCCTCCTCCAGGGGATCTTCCCAACCCAGGGATCAAACCCAGGTCTTCCACATTGCAGGCAGATTCTTTACTCACTGAGCCACCAGGGAAGTTCCCCTCTACAATACCTAGATATAAATTCATGCTTGACATCTCCAGCGACATCTCCAGTGACATTTCAAATATTACCTTTGAGGCAGCCTATTCCATCTAATTCTTAGAAAAATATTATTATGTAATTAAAGTCTTTGTTCCCTTAGCTCTCTGTAAAGGGTCTAGTCTCATACATTTAAGACTACTGCCACAGATACTATGGGCTTCACCGGTGGCTCAGACAGTAAAGAGTCTACTTGCAGTGTGGGAGACGCAGGTTCCATCCCTGGGTTGGGAAGATCCCCTGGAGAAGGAAATAACAACGCACTCCAGTATTCTTGCCTGGAAAATCCCATGGACTGAGGAGCCTGGTAGGCTACAGCCCATGGTGTTGCAAAGAGTTGGACACGACTGAGCGACTTCACTTTCACCTTTCACAGATACTAAAGCTCCTTGAAAACTGATTAGAGCATATTACAGAAAGGAAAAGGAAATATGTAACTCACCGAGGGAGAGGCTGGAAGTGGTCATAGGGCATGATCTCTTTAAATCCATCGCTAGAAATGAAATCGTGAGAATATAATTACTACTCAATACATTTACTCATTTGACTAGTATAGATGTCATATGACAAAATACAGAGCTCTTTCAAATTATATTGACACTTAATATGCCAACTTTTCTGAACCATTTCCCCCCAAATTCCCTTTCCACTTGCACACTTCTGCTACCGTCTCCTTAATTTTTAGGAACATCTCTGATATACAACTTACCCAATTCTATATGAAAGTGAAGCTAGCAGTATATACTCATTAAAGTAGTATATGTTCATCATCTCTTAATTTAGATAAATCTATTTATTCCCTTTTATCCTCTTAAATTATTGTGATAAAATATATTCATGATATTAACACAGTCTAATTAGCAGGATCTTTAGAAAATCACTTTGTTTAACAGATTCTATCTTTTGAAAAGGCCTCTATTTGTGATTGTGTACACGTGGGATTACAGGAAATGCACAGCTTCGTGATGGGAAATGAAATCCACTGAGAACACTTCCCTTTCCACTTGCACACTGCCTCAGCCAGCTGGCAGAGAGCTGGGGGATTCTGGGACTTGATAGTGTGCTGTTATTTTAGGATCCTGTAGCAAAGCCAAGAAACTTACCCAATCCAACTTCCCCAATCCAGAAGCTGGATTGCCAACTTCTGGCAATCCAAGTCACCAGGTACTAAATTATGCAGCAGGATGGTTTATGCATAGCTTTTCTACTCTGGCAGTCAAACTCTGCATTTCCTGCACTATGTATTATTTATACTGAGTTTAAGGTGAACACTTCAAAAGTCTAAATGTGGTCATCGGTAACTCAGTTTAAAAAGCTAAAATGGTGAATTATCTATATTCACAGCTGGTAGGTGGATTAGATGTACTTAAATGAAGAGACTTTTCATGTTGTATACACAAGACGTGCTCAGAGAGATTCATGACAAAAAGTGAAAGGTCACAGGTCATGGACACAGAGCCCACAAGCACGAACCAGATGAATGAGCAGATGAGCCTAATGCCTCCTGACCACGGTTATAAATGGGTTCGCAGGTACCTGCCACCAGGGTACGTTCAAGATCATGCAATGCAACTGTGTTGCTTGATAAGGATGGATCAGTCCCAGCTGCTGTTGATTTCTTTTTTTTAATTTTTAATTGGAGAATAATTGCTTTACAAAATTGTGATGGTTTCTGCCATCCATCAACATGAATCAGCCTGTGTCATACAGCAAATTCCCACCAGCTGTCTGTTTTACATATGGTAATGTATGTTTTCATGTCACTCTCTCAACTCATCCCACCCTCTCCTTTCCTCATTGCGTCTACAAGTCTGTTCTCTATGTCTGTGTCTCCATTGTTGCCCCGCAAATAGGTTCATCAGTACCGTCTTTCTAGATTTCATATATATGTGTTAATATATGATATCTGTCTTTCTTCCGACTTACTTCAGTCTGTATAACAGGCTCCAGGTTCATACACCTCATTGGAACAGACTCAACTGCATTACTTTTACTAGCAGAGTAATATTCCATTGTATACATGTACCAAAGGGCAGTGATACAAACCTTGATGGGCAAGGATCCATGCTGCATTCCTTCAGTTTGGGTTTTGGTTTCACATTTTCAGGATAGTAATGGCAATAATGGTCAGGAACCACCCTCTTCAAGCGGATATCCACACATTCAGCAGAATTGAGCTGATACCCTAAAGCAGCAGAACAGGAATGTCTGAGTATTGCATTCATTTGGGATTTCCTTGGCAATGTGATTGCTTGCCACACATTTTTTTCTTTCTTCTTTAGGAAACTCAACTCAGTGGTTCTCAACCCTGGTTGTATAACAAACAGAACCATGTGGGAGCCTTTAACACATACCAGCACCCAGGTCCCCTCCTGGTCCAATGAAATCAGAAGCATTACAGTCAAGAAATCAGCATTCCCACAGGTCAAAGTGGGAGGAGTGGGTCCTATCTGTTCCCATGGTCACATTGTAACTGAAGAAATACGGCTGTTCCTTTATTCCCAGGCTACCTAGAAGGTAGAAGCAGCAGATGCCCACTGCTTAATTGGAAGAGGGTGTAAGGTGCTTTAGGAAAAGCACTTATGGAGAGCTAGCAATTGGACTGAACGCTGATTGCAGTTTCCCAAGCTCCTTTAGGTTTACAGTTACTGTGGGGAGCGAATAAGAGCAAGAGTGTCAAAGCTTTGTTAAAAATGTAAATCTTTAAACAATGGCTGGGGGATATGGTACAGCAGCAGCAGAAAAGTTATGACCAACCTAGGCAGCATATTAAAAAGCAAAGACATTACTTTGCCAACAAAGGTCTGTCTAGTCAAAGCTATCGTTTTTCCAGTAGTCATGTATGGATGTGAGAGTTGGACTACAGAGCAAGCTGAGCACCAAAGAATTGATACTTTTGAACTGTGGTGCTGGAGAAGACCCTTGAGAGTCAGAAAGGAGACAGAAAGGATATCCAACCAGTCAATCCGAAAGGAAATAAGTCCTGAATACTCATTGGAAGGACCGATGCTGAAGCTGAAAACTCAATGTTTTGGCCACCTAATGCAAAGAACTGACTCATTTGAAAAGACCCTGATGCTGGGAAAGATTGAAGGCAGGAGGAGAAGGGGACGACAGAGGATGAGATGCTTGGATGGCATCATTGACTCAATGGACTTGAGTCTGAGTAAACTCTGGGAGTTGGTGATGGACAGGGAGGCCTGGTGTGCTGCAGTCCATGGAGTTGCAAACAAAAGAGTCAGACATGACTGAGCGATTGAACTGAACTGAACTGAACTGAGCAGCAACAACAACAACAAAAAAAAGACTTTTTAAAAAAGACTCTCGGGTTCTTCTAAGATGACTGAAATGTTTGACCAAGATTGAGAATGACTACTTGCATTATAACTCGCATTATAACTGATTTGTGTTATACTTGGCACTTACTTTTTAAGATTTTTGTTTTGATATGGACCATTTTATTTTTAAAGTCTTAATTGAATTTGCTATAGTAGTGTTTCTGTTTTATGTTTTTGTTTTCTTTTTCGCCACAAGGCATGTGGGATCTTAGTTCCTCAACCAGGGATCAAACCTGCAACTCCTGAATTGGAAGGCAAAGACCACTGGACCACCAGGGAAGTCCCTGTTTTTAGCACTTATGATTAGAAAGTTATAATAGACTCCTTTGAAAATTTTTGGAGCTCATGTACAGAAGGTTAGTTATTCAGTGTCATATCTCTTTACTGTTGTCATGGCATTGTGCAAGGCTCTTGTTTCCTTATATTTCCCCTCCTTCCATTACAATCCCCCAGAGACATCTATTTATTGTTAATGTGTTAAATATACATCTGTCTTTTGTAATGTTGTTTCATGTGTATCTGCTTTGACTAAATGATACTGAGTCTTAAATCATCTTCTCTTTTCTACTTTTCCCACTCAACGTTACATTTCTGAGAAGTACCCTTGTACTGAGCTTTGTTTCGTTCTTCTGTATAATATTCCATTGCTAGTACACTTGCCTGGAAAATCCCATGGACGGAGGAGCCTGGTAGGCTGCAGACCATGGGGTCGAGAAGAGTCGGACACGACTGAGCGACTTCACTTTCACTTTTCCCTTTCATCCACTGGAGAAGGAAATGACAACCCACTCCAGTGTTCTTGCCTGGAGAATCCCAGGGACGGGGGAGCCTGGTAGGAGGCCGTCTATGGGGTCGCACAGAGTCGGACATGACTGAAGCGACTTAGCAGCAGTAGCAGCAGCAGCAGCAGTACACTTTACTCATTTCCTGCCCTGGGGTTACCTAGGTTACCTCTGACAACAACGAACTTTCTAACTGGGGAAATAGCATTTTCTATACAGGGGAACAAAACCCTCCCATCTGCATCTCCCCCTGCCTCATAAGCCTTCAAAGAAGAAGGAATGAAGATTTATTCCTGATTCTATTCAGTTTGTACAGTCTCTGAGGAAAGTGAACATTCCATATCTATGAGAGCTGTAAATTCAAAAAACAACTCACAAAATGATGTTTCTATTTCCTGAAAGATCTGATTCCAAGGTTTCTGTCACTATGTAAGTGTCATGTTAAGTTTTTTAAAAAGGTAATTTTTCAAAACCAGAATGAGCTCTTCAGAAGAAAAAAAAAAGTCCAAAAGTAAGTTCTCAGCCTTAGTCAACTGGTATAAAGTTCCAAAAATACATTTAAAGGCCCAATGGCTGAGAGCAATCTGATTTTATAAAACACTAGACAGCTTCCTACAAGTTGTGGCTTAAATGTAAGCTGAGTGTAAAAGGACAGACTGGTATGCATTATAAAAAGCAAGGTCAAAAACCACAGGAACGAAAATCCAAATGGCGTCAATAAAAAATGACTTGGGCACCAATATCTGCCAGAAAGTCTGCAACATCAGATGGCAATGCCAGTCCGGGTACTTTCCCTGAACTAACCTCACGTGTCCCACACAGATGACTGCAGGCAAGACCAGGGAAGTCCACCCAAGTACTTGGAGACCAGCATACTAGTCTTCCTCATTATCCCAAACTCTGAAATGCCATTTACATAAATCATGTAGATTCAATTACTAATATAATTAGATTTTGGTAATGCTTTCCTTGTGGGTTTTATGTATGTGTATTTTCCCCAAAATAATAACAGAATGAAATTATAGCTCTTCGAGTCAAAGAAAAATTTCTTTGTTCTAAATGGAAACATATTTCTAGAAGGAGACAAAGAGCATACAGGTGTTTATAATTTGGGGGGAGAGACAATTAATTTTCCTCCTTAATTTTGTCACAGTACACAGATAACTAAAAGAGAAAGAAATAAGACAGACTGCTTTGGGGGGGTTCAGGATTGGGAACACGAGTACACCCATGGCGGATTCATGTTGATGTATGGCAAAACCAATACAATATTGTAAAGTAATTAGCCTCTAATTAAAATAAATAAATTTAAATTAAAAAAAAAATTAAGAACAAATGTACTAAAATTCTGCCCGTATACAGAAAATGGCAGGATGTTGGGGGAAACTCCAAAAGGAGCCTAACATGTTCCTTCTGTCCTCACAGACAACGCCATCTTTGGTGATGGACTCACAGCCAGGCGATTCCCATGAAAGTTGGAATCCTGACCAGCAGGGCTGATTGTGGCTTTCCTTGGGCATCCAGATACGAGAAAACCTATTCTACTCCCAAGAACTGAGCCAACTGAACTAAGCTGAGTCCCACTGTACATGTCCCTCCCAGAATGGAAAGCATCTCTTTTAACTTTGGTGTCCAAATGAAAACACATATTTAACTGTGTGTGAAAGCTAGAAAATAAATTAAAACTAAAGAGATATTTGTTGTTTTTCTCATGGATAATTAGAATCAAAAAGAATTCTTTAGGATTAGAATTTTAAAAGACATAGAATTTGAAAGCCTCCCTATCTCTTTGCTCTTATTTTGGGGTCCATGAGAGACATGCAAACATGTTTCCAGTTCTTTGATCAAAGGAAAGGGTGTTCTCTAAATCCAGTTTTCACCTGTTTTCAAGAATAAGGCAGATGCATGTTCATTAACCCCACTGGGTCCCAGGCTGTGGAGTAAGATGCTGCATGATTACACGTCTCTAATTAGCACACTAACTTTAAAGTCAGCTTCAAAAACACAAACATGTCATTTTTAACTCTGAGCTCTAAATATTTAGGAACAAAGCCTGTGCCTCACCTCCTCCACATGTCACAGTGCAGGGAAAGAAGTCAGTTTGTCTCCACTGATGGCTGATCGGCTGGTAGAAGAAGAACTGGACCACACTGTCCTTAGCCACAGTGTACCTGGTCTGGACAGAGAGAACTGTGATAACATATCTGCATGCAACGAAACAGCTCCTTCCACATCTTTCAACATGAGGTGAATACAATTCACCTAGGTAGATAAATGTGTCTATCACAACACACTCTCGTACACGAAGATTCCCAGAATGTTAAGATGTGATAGCATGTCAATTAAATTTGTCATAAACGGAATTTCAGAAGATCTTCAACCATTCCTCCTGGAGTCATTTTCCCAGGTAATTCCATGCTTGTGAATGAGTTCACAAAAATGTAGGCAGACTTAAAATTTATTGGCATATAGTTGCTTTATAATGCCATTAGTTTCTACTGTACAGCAAAGTGAATCAGCCATTTGTATACTTACACCCCCTGTTTTGGATTTCTTTCCCATTTAGGTCATCACAGAGCATTTTCCCTGTGCTATATATAGTAAGTTCCTATTTGTTATCTATTTTATACATAGTAGTGTATATATGTTGGAGAAGGAAATGGCAACCCACTCCAGGAGCCTCGTGGGCTGCCGTCTATGGGGTCACACAGAGTTGGACACGACTGAAGTGACTTAGCAGTGTATATATGTCAATCCCAGTCTTCCAATTCATCCCACCTCCTCTTCCCTGCTTGGTATCTGTAAGTTTGCTCTCTACGTTCATGTATTCCTTCTTTGCAAATAAGTTCATCTGTACCAATTTTTTTTCAGAGTTTTTAGTTTAACATTTTTTCTTCCTGATACATATGATTTTAATTTCTATGAGAACAGGAACTGAGATGTAATCTGGGTTTGCTTACAACATGGAACATTTTAGGAATCTTACATTTTTAATAACAACATCCCTAAGCATCTTTTAGCAGAGCCTTCTGAAAGCACAATTACAGAAACTCAAAACGTACACAAATCCACAGTGTTTGCATATGAGCCTTGCTGCGTCTAGTTAACAGAGAGAAGGTGCATCGCTGAGCATAAGAAGGCAGTTACAGACAAAGATAAGTTTACTCTCAGATTATTTTATTTCAGCAAGTCCTCTCCCTTCTTCTTTCTTTTCTTCTCTACTGATTGAACAAATGAGTGAATTGATGAAAAGTCCTGGAATGCAACACAAAAAGAAAAATAGAGGGAAAACAAAGATTAAGCTTATGGGGAACAGAACCAGAAATGCCAGTATTACATGGAGTTAAAGAGAAAGAACAGAGGGACTTCCCTGGTAGTCTAGTGGTTAAGACTCTGTGCTTCCACTGTGAGGGGTGCAGGTTTGATCCCAGGTCCGGGAACTAAGAGCCCATGAGCTGTGCAATGTGGGAAAGACAGAAGTACTCAGTCTAAAATATTCATAAAGTTCTGAGCAGACATCATAAAAAAATGCAACAACAAAGACAAAGAGAAATTCTAAAAGTCATCAGAAAAAAGACGATTCCCTACAAAGGAGTGAGAATCAGAATAGCATCAGATTTCTCATAGGCAATAATGGATACAAGAAAACGAACACCTTTAAGACGATGAGGGACAATAGTTTTTAATCTAGAATTCTACAACCAAATTATTCACTACCAATCAATGATCAGTTGTCAACTTATGAACAATCTAAGATCAAATTAACAATCAGTAATCAGTGAACTAAAGTTTTCCTCAGAGACAAAATGACAGAAACTTGACCACTCAAAGACTAGAAAAAGAAACTACTTAAGGGTATACTGAAAAAGAACTAATATAAATGCATAAGAAAGTAATGAGATGCAGGAAGCAGTAATGATGAAATGATCAGTAAAGCTTATTAGTAAATATAAATAAGAACGGACTGAAAAAGAAAAGTTTGATGTACTTACTTATAAAACAGTAAAAAAGTTGTAAAATTATCAAATGAAAAATTCCGGACAGGAGATGTGTGTGGAAGAAGGGAGAGTTACAGGGATGGGATGAGGTTACAGAGTCAGAAAAGACTTCTAAGGAGTCTAAGAAGTTAAGAGTTTTTTAGATTCACGAAGCACCATGAAGCTCAAGCAGAAGAAAGTTACTAATTACATCATAGTCAAATTGATGAAAAACCAAGAGAAAATGGTTGAAAACAGACAAATAAGATACATTACCTTCTAAGGGACAAAAATAAGTCTGACAGCTGATGTCTCAACAGAATAAATGGAAGCCAGAAGACAGTGGAGAGGTATCTTCAAGAAAGAGTTTCACAATGACAAAGAGGTCAAGTCACTACAAGAGCTAATGATTCTAAAAGTTAGCGTACCTAACCACCAAGCTTCAAAATATGTAATTCACAAGTTGACAAGAATAGAAACAATACAGACACCTCCACAGTCACAGTGGTAGTTTTATCAGGTCTCTTGTGGCAACAGAATACGGAGATAAAATTCAGTAAGGCTATACTTTTGAATAAAACCATTAATAAACATGACCTAATTGATATATGTAGAACACTGTGCCCAACAACAGAAGACTACATAGCATACTCTTCCAAAATTTGCCACAAATTGTTTTCACAAATTTTGAAACATTGAAATGATATAATGTTCTCTGACTACAGTAGAATTAAGGTATAAAATGATGTGATTTCTTGAAAATTCTGACATATTTGGACACTACACTTGTAAATATACTATAAGTCAAATAATATATCACTATGAAAATTATAATACAATTTAACTGAATGATGAAGGGAAAGATTTCATATTAAGCTTTGTGGAATGAACTTTAAGGCATGCTTTGAGGGAAATTTATAGAGTTAAAATTGTATGTTATGGAAAAATTGGATGAAAAATCACTGATCTAACCATCCATTTAAAAAATTAGAAAAAGAAAAGCATATTGGATCCAGAGAAAGTACAGAGATGGTAATAATAAAGACAAAAGCAGACATTAATGATATGAGGATTAAATTGCATATTAGTGGCTTATAAACCCGAACAGTGTTTCTCTGAAAAGTTTAATAAAATTGAAAGCCCTCCAACATGAATGATTAAAAAAAAGAGTAGGGACAAATAATCAATGTTAGGAATGAGACTCACCACAGATTCTCTACATAATGGAAGAAATAAGACAATACTATAAAAAAAAAAACTATGTCAATAACTTTCAAAAAGCTAGTTGAAATAGACAGGTTCCTTGAAACAAAACTGACACATAAGGAAATCAAACATCTGACTAATTAGATAACAGCAAACTTGCACAAACTGTTACAGAATAGAGGAAGTATTTCTCAATGTATTTTATAGTTTATTACAGGACGGTAAGATCAGTTTAACATCCCCAAATCAATGTAGTTCACTATATTAAAAGGAAAGAAAGAAAAAAACATAATCACTACTTCTATTGCACATTGTACAAATGTCCTAAGTAATGCAAGAAAGCTCCAATACTTGCCACCTGATGCAAAGAGCCAAATCTTTGGAAAAGAACCTGATGCTGGGAAAAACTGAGGGCAAGAGGAAAAGAGGTTGGCAGAGGATAAGATGGTTAGATAGCATCACTGACTCAGTGAACATGAATCTCAGCAAACTCCAGGAAATAGGGAAGGACAGGGAAGCCTGGCATGCTGCATGCAGTCATGGGGTCTCAAAGACTAGGACATGACTTAGTGAGTGAACAATAACAACAATCCAAGAAAATTTCTTTAAAGTATACAACAATTGGAAAAGAAGAAACCAAACTCATTATTTGTGGGTGTCATAATTGTGTATGTACATAATCCAAAAGAATTCACAAACTATTAGTATTAACATGTGAATGCAGTGAGAATATAATGTCAGCATATAAAAACCAGTTAGATTTTCATTCTCCAGCAGAAAACAAATAGAAAAAAATTTAAAACATTTACAATAGCATCAAAATAATAATCAAATATTTGGAAATTAATAAAAGATATGCAAAACACACACACTGAAAATTATAACCATTATTGAGAAGAATTTCAAAAGAACTAAATAAACGGATGAATATACCATATTTATGGACTGGAAGACAATATTGGAAGGTGAATTTTCTCCAAATTGACCTACAGATTTCAAAGCAATTCAAATCAAAATCAGCAGAATAAAAGTTTAGAAGCATATTTCAAAGTTGACATGGAAAGGGAAGAAGGCAAGAATATCAAAGATAGTCTTCAAGAACAAAGCTGAAGAAATTACACTGCCAGATATTGACTTGTTCTAATGTTACAGTAATTAAATCACAATGGTATTGCTGCATATAGATGAATAGTTCAGAAGAGAGTGTAAAAATAGGGCCACACATATATAGTTTGGAATTTAAGATAGATGGGGAAAGGATTGTCTTTTCCACCTAATGGTTTTGGCTCAACTGGATAGTCATGGGGAAAAAGATACTGATTCTACTTCATATACAAGTATCAATTCTAGTATATAGCTCTCAGTGTGAAAGGTAAAATAGTAATGTTTCTAGACAAAAATATACAATAATATTTTTATGATCCAGAATAAAGCAAAGATTTTCTAGCCAGGATACAAATAGCTTACACATAAAGTTTAAAATTAACAACCTATAGCACAACAAAATTAAGAACTTCTGTATGGGGACTGGTAGCCATAAATACATTTAATGGAGAACACAAGTTGAAAATGAATTAAGAATTTAACTCTAGAAATTAAAAATATAATACCAAGATAAAACCCATGTAAAGAGAAAAGAAACAAAAACTAAAATTTACATGAATAGAATTTTTTATAAACTCTGAGAGTTAATAAGACTAAAATCTAGTTCTTAGATACCTCAGAGACAAGCCTTTGAATGGTTTGAACAAACAAAAATTAGACAAGGAACCAGAGAACATGTTTAGGAATGAAAAAGACATAGGTACAGGTGAGTTTGTTTTTGTTGCTGTTTTGTTTAGTAATAAAGGAAGGCTATGATTACATTTCAAAAGTTAAATTAGAAAAATTAGATGAACTGGACACTTTTCAAGAAAATAATAAATTGCAAACGTTTCTACATCTGTGATTCACGGCACACACTTAAAATGAGATGGAATTCTGACCAAGAGGAGTGATGAGATAGGTAACTTTTATTTTCTGTTAGACACTGAACTGTATCCCCCACAAAAAGTTACGTTGAAGTTCAAACTCACAGAACCTCAGAAATGATCTTATTTGGAAATAGGGTTTTTGCAGGTCTAGTAAAGCCAAGATGAGGTCATTAGGATGGGCCCAACCCAGTGTGACTGGTGTCCTTATGTTACCGACCAGGGTTCTTGGCCTCCTTGATCAATAGAAATTGATCAGAGGCAATATAAAAAATTTAGGCAAGTCTTTATTGCAGCTCCTTCTGCAGCAGTGGGAGAGAGAACAAACAACAGATTCCCCAGCTCCCCGAGGGGGCAAGACGCAATCCTTTAAATGGGGTGAGGGTAGGGGTGTGTCCAGGGGGTCAGACTGGAGGGGTGACTTAGGTGGTTTGCCCACCCCTTAGGTAGTGATGTGTGCAGGGGGCATGCTCAGTACTCTGCCTTTGTTCCTGACACCCAGTTTTGCTCCTGACACCCATTTTTGCTCCAGGCTCTTCAAAAGCGGCAGTTGGGCTTTTCGGTCTCTTCGGATCTTTTGTCCAGAATCTGCCCCAACTGTGCATGCACAGTTATTTTTAGCCCCATATAATTTATTTGTATTTTGTCACATGAGAGGCGTGCAATCATTGCACTGAAAGGTTCCAGGTCCCAGCCTGTCTCACATTATATAAAGTGAGACATTTGGGCACAGATGTGGACATGCACAGAAGCAAAGTGATGTAAAGAAAAGGTAGAAAAGCTGAGGATTCAAGAAGTGAGGAGAGAGGCATAAACATATTCTCTTTCATATCCCTTTCAAGGAACCAGTCCTGCCCACATCTTGATTTTGGACTTCTAGCCTCCAAAACTGTGAGATCAATAAACAGCTATTGTTTAAGCCACCCAGTTTACTGTGCTTTGTTACTTTAGGTTCAGGAAGTGAATGCATGCACTGACTCTGAAAACTGTTCTGCTGTGTTTTGAAATACATGTGGACATGGGGATTTAGCCACCATCTGCACCACACTGCAAGGCTAAAATCTTCTCTTTGAGAGAGAGGAAAACATCAAACCCTCTCATCCTTGGGTAAGTTAGATGAGCTGCCATAGCTCCCCAGAAAGAAAAGACAGACCTTGTAAGTAGAAAACGTACACAGTATCCAGAGCTGTGGTTGGAGGAAACCAGAGCCAAAGGCTTGCCCAGCTGAAAACCAACACGAATGTACTTAGTGCCACTGAGCTGTACAGTGAAATATGGTGAAATAAAAACATTTTTCATTTTACCACAATAAAAAACATTTAAAAAAAAGAAATGAGAAAATATTTTTCTACAGAAATACAAAATATCCAAATAGAAAAAAAAAGATAGACAACTAACATAAAAAGGAAGATTTCAGACTATGAGGAAAACTTTTTTTTTCCTTGAAGAGGCACATACTTTTTAAAGAGGGGAAAAGCCACCAGCAATCTTTATTAAAATAGTTAACCATGGAAACTAGATTATTCTCATACACATATACTGAAAGCAGGTATTCACAAACATCTCCTTACAGATACTCAGTAAATTCTTACTGAAAGGATAGCGCCTCAGGGTCCAACCAATAAAGCACACAGCATCAACTACAGGCTTGAGACTCTCTACTGCTACATGGTGGCCACATACACATATTGCAGAAGCAAAATAAGAATATCTCAGGGGCTCACATGCAAAATACTGTGACTCAGTAACAGAGTGACAAGAGTCATCCACTAGAGATAGATCATTCAGGAAAATAAGGATGCTTAGTGAGAAATCCACTGGGAAGAAGAAAAAGTGCACTTTTTCAAGAAAGGTCCAATCAAGAAAATATAGCTTCTGAAAAAGTAGTAAAAAAGAAATTCCATCTAATTGGTGCAGTGAGTTGCCAGATTTCAGAATCGGCACAATAGCCACAAAAGAATCCAGCAGGCCATGGATGCCTTCATATTTTACTCATCACATCAGAATATAGTTGTTTTCAACCTTCCATTTATTAAAAGTCCATGTTGTTGCTGCTGTTGTTCAGTTGCTAAAGTGAGTCCGACACTTTGCGACCCCATGGAAGCAGTGCAACAGGCTTCCCTGTCCTTCACTATCTCCTGGAGATAGCGGAGACGTCCATGAAATGAGGCCTAATCTAGGAACTGTATGCAAAGTGTGCCTTTGTATTTCAGTGCACCCAGGACTGAGCAAAATTATTAACAGCACTCTGTGGGGTAGAGGTGATGGAGGTGATGGAATTCTAGCTAAGCTCTTTCAAATCCAAAAAGATGATGCAGTGAAAGTGCTACACTCAATATGCCAGCAAATTTGGAAAACTCAGCAGTGGCCACAGGACTGGAAAAGGTCAGTTTTCATTCTAATCCCAAAGAAAGGCAATGCCAAAGAATGTTCAAACTACCACACAATTGCACTCATTTCACATGCTAGCAAAGTAATGCTCAAAATTCTCCAAGCCAGGCTTGGAGAACCAGTATGTGGACCAAGAACTTCCAGATGTTCAAGCTGGATTAGAAAAGGCAGAAGAATCAGAGATCAAATTGCCAACATCCGTTGGATCATAGGAAAAAAGCAACAGAGTTCCAGAAAACATCTGCTTTATTGACTACACCAAAGTCTTTGACTGTGTGGATCACAACAAACTGTGGAAAATTCTTAAAGAGATGGGACTACCAGACCACCTTACCTGCCTCCTGAGAAATCTGCATGCAGGTCAAGAAGCAACAGTTAGAACCAGACATGGAACAACAGACTGGTTCCCAATTGGGAAAGGGGTACATCAAGGCTGTATATTGTCACCCTGTTTATTCAACTTACATGCAAAGTACATCATGCGAAACGCTGGGCTGGATGAAGCACAAGCTGGAATCAAGATTGCCAGGAGAAATATCAATAACCTCAGATATGAAGATGACATCACCCTTATGGCAGAAAGTGAAGAGGAACTGAAGAGTTTCTTGATGAAAGTGAAAGAGGAGAGTGAAAAAGTTGGCTTAAAACTCAACATTCAAAAAACTAAGATCATGGCATCTAGTCCCTTCACTTCATGGCAAATAGATGGAGAAACAGTGGAAACAGTGACAAACTTTTCCTTCAGCTCTAAAATCACTGCAGATGGTAACTGCAGCCATGAAATTAAAAGATGCTTGCTCCTTGGAAGAAAAGCTATGACCAACCTAGACAGCATATAAAAAGCAGAGACATTACTTTGCCAAGAAAGGTCCATGCATCCATGATTTATCCATTATGCATGTATGGATGTGAGAGCTGGACCATGAAGAAAGCTGAGTGCTGAAGAATTGATGCTTTTGAACTGTGGTGTTGGAGAAGACTCTTGAGAGCCCCTTGGACTGCAAGATCAAACCAGTCAATCCTAAAGGAAATCAGTCCTGAATATTCACTGGAAGGACTTGATGCTGAAGCTGAAACTCCAATACATTGGCCACTGATGCAAAGAACAGACTCATTGGAAAAGATCCTGATGCTGGGAAAGACTGAAGGCAGGAGGAGAACGGGATGACAGAAGCTGAGGTGGTTGGATAGCATCATCGACTCGATGGACATGAGTTTGAGCAGACTCTGGGGAGTTGGTGACGGACAGGGAAGCCTGGTGTGCGGCAGTCCATGTGGTCGCAAAGATTCAGACGTGACTGAGCAACTGATCTGAACTGAACTGAACTGTGGGGTAGGCTGGTTTTCACATTCTCTCAGTTGAAGCCAGTTCTTCCTATTTTTTTTAAAGATCAGCTGTTGTTCTTAGTTGATTGGAATGGAAAGAGACACAATGAAATACAAGGTTGATCATCATCAGGGACCTCACACACATTCTTAACCTCCAACTCAAAGGAGAGCCATTACTTGATTGCCTCATAGGCCAAGGAGAGATGAATGGAAACAGAGTTTCCAATCTTAGTAACAACACAGGCTGGGTAGTACTACAGTGCTCTGACCAAAAAAAAAAAAAAGTAACCCATGGAAAAGGATATTTCCTAGAAACCCACAGAATTCGGACAACCTTGTAAGTCAGGGAAAACCATCAGAATTATTCTTGCTTCATCACAGCATCTCTGATTTGCCAAATTCTGTCCCACTAAGTATACCACATTCATGAAAGAAAATGGTTTTGGCATGGAAGTGAGGCTTTATTTATGCATGAGTCAGACAGTTGTGTGTAACACCCTCTTTGATGAATAATATATATTTTTTAAAAAACCTCTGTAGTCAAGAGAGATCAAAAGCTTTCCAGAAATTGAAGTTAAAACCCAGAATTGTTTATTAAATCTGAGAAAACTAGAACTCAAGAGACAGGAAAATAGAAGACTGAGTACAAGTTCAAACAGTGGCAACATGCTGCTAAAATGCATTCTATTAAGAGGTGAATACATAATTTGGACATAAAGGTGTAAAGTAATTTTTGAGTGTTGTTTTTCCATTGCTAAGTTGTGTCTGACATTTTTGTGATCCCATGCTCTCCAGGCCCCTCTGTCCATGGGATTTCCCAGGCAAGAATACTGGAAAGGGTTGCCATTTCCTTCTCCAGGAGATCTTCCCAACCCAGGGATCGAACCCATGTTTCCTGCATTGGCAGGTGGATTTTTTTTTTTAAAACACTTAGGCGACCAGGGGAAGCCCAATTTTAACTACACATATAACATATGACTGTATTTCTAAGAATTAAATTTTAGAATATTATAAGTAAAACTAAAATCACTCCCCCAAAACACTGATACCCTCTAAAATAGCCACTATTTCCTCAGTGTTTTCAGTTTGGAATATATCCTCTCAAATCTTAAAAAAATGTATATACACACAGACATACATATTTTCATATATGTACATGTGTGTGTATACAGACACACTCAAAGTAAATAGTTTAGATGTGTATGTGTGTTTATGCATGAGGTCAATAAACAACACATTTTCCATGTTAATACCTTCACCAAACAGCACCGTAAAATTTTAACCTTTGTGGCTATTTTTCTCATCCCATCACTGTACTAATGTTTCCTACTCGGTCAGAGGTCTCTAAATTGACTTTAGAGGAATATAGGTCTTCTGAGTAGGAATGAAAAGAGAATTTTTTAAGAGGGTATGTTTGTGTTTGTGTGTGTGGGTTTTACTACTTTAGCATCTAATGGGAAAACTTTAAGAGAAGCAACCCAAGTCCAGAATTTATGAACAACAATGGGTGAGAGAGAATAGAAGGAAAGAGAGATGACAGTTAGGGCTTCCCCAGAAGACTTTCCCAACGCTGCTGTCAAGGAACGATGTTGGGTTGACGCTTCAAGGGTCTGACACAAAAGTCACTTCAATGTCTAGAAATGGCAAGTGATGTCCCGGAGTGGCAACTTAAACGTCTATTATATGTCTATACCTTCAACGTCAGGATCACACAAGGGCCCAGTGTGGACCATGGCAAGTGAGGACGTGTGCCCTGAGGAGAAGGCAGCTGTTACCCAGCTGCAGCCAATTATCACCACGGTGGAACGCAAGCTGGTGGTCAGACCTTCCCATTTTTAAAGTGAAGCAGGGAAAAAAAGAACACTGGTATTATAATGTTAAAATCTCTTGATTTTTTTTAAAGGTTGACAATTTAAAACCCAAAGTTTCAAAACAACAAATCCACCCAGACTGACACTTGGCTGGTCACACTGGAGGCTGACTTTGCAAACAGGACAGCAGTTTGCAACTCTCCTCCAACTCCAAACATTTTTCTCTGCTGGTACAACCAATGCTTTGATGAAACTTTGACAATTTAACATAGAACAGTTCTTTAGAAGGCACTGGGTCTTCTCACAGATAAATATATTCCTGGCAATTGGAGCTCTTGTCTTTCTTCCCTTTCCATTTTGAATGAGTTTCCCAAAAGGGATAGATAGGACAAAACCATCCACTGAAACACCCCTTTCTGCATGTCTTAGGTATTTTTGGTTGTATCAGAAGAATTTCAGATTGTGTCACCTTGGAAATACATTGGCCACTGCATTTCACGTCCTCTGAGTGAAAGAAGATGCCCCCGATTTACCCGAGAGAGGGGACACAGAGCCCTGGTCACAGGAAAGAAGAGTTCTTGTGAGGGGACCTCGTGACAGGGGTCCAGACAAGTGCTCATGATGAGACATTACTGAGGAAACAGGAAAGGAAGGTAAGGGAGGGGCCTCTGTCTTCTCTGCTCTGCTTTGCAAGGAGAGCAACAGAAGAGTCATGGTTTAAGACATGGAGCATTTAACCACGGACCATTCTCACTGAACTCCATCCAGAGGTTTTAAACTGAACACAGCAACCAGAGACTACAAATTCAGAACAATCATTCCCTATAAAAATGAAGTTTGTTTCTTAACTATTAGGGTTGAGGAACAGAACCTTGAGAGAGTTGAATGATTTTTAAGAACTGACTGTCAAGGTGAAAATATTAATGACACATGCCCTCGCTGCCAACCAAACAAACTTGTTCTTTTTCAAATTCAAGATATGCTGGGCCCCTGATGCATGACATTTTATGAAGAGACTCGTCCTACCTTGAAGATGAAATCAGCCATCAGAGGTCCTGGAATCTTAAAGGTTTGCCTCTCTGAGCCCTTCTGAAATTCCACTGTTGTGTTTTCTACAACAAAAACTCCAGGGCTGTTAAAGCTGTGCTCTCCTTTGCTTCCTTGAAGTGTTTTTGATTCAATAACTAAAATTTAAAAATAAAGTTTTAATGAAAGTATCTTAAAAGCATTTCATTTCAAAAGATATTTTAATTTTAGTACATGTAATTGCATCTGATATCAACACAACATCAGTATATCCACTTGGTTTACAAACACTGATTCAAATTGGTGAAATAAATATAGAAGCTTTTTGTGTGTGCATGCTAAGTTGCTTTAGTAGTGTCTGACTCTGTGCAGCTCTATGGACTGTAGTCCACCAGGCTCCTCTGTCCATGGGATTCTCCAGGCAAGAATACTGAAGTTGGTTGCCATGCCCTCCTCCAGGGGATCTTTTTAGCTGTCTATAAAAAGGAGCAAACAAGATTGCTAGCTCCAGTAAGGTCTACTCAACTCTTTGAAGTCATAAAGGCAAGAAGAAAACTTCTCTCTATATTTACTTCGCTCTATATTTTTTCATGATGTAGTTATTACTTAAAGGTATGTTACTAATTTTCTCACCCCTTCAGATCATACGCCTAGACTTTACTAAACTACAATAAAATTTGAATTTGCTTTGAGATTTTTTTATTTTGAAATAATTATAGATTCACAGGAAGTTGCAAAAGTAGTGAAGAGGTCCTGTATACCTTTCAGTTTTACCCAATGGAATGGTTATATCTTATCCAATGATAATACAATATAAAAACTAGGAAACAGACACCAGTACAATGTATGCGTATAGTCCTGTGCGATTTTGTCACACATCACTACAACCAAAACACAGAACTATGATATCAGCACAAAGATCTCTCTCATGTGTCACCTCTTTAGTCACAGTGGCTTTTTTTTCAAAATTTATTTATTTTTTCCCCGTCACAAGGCATGCAGTATCTTAGTTCCACGACCAGGGACGGAACCCATGCTCCCTGCAGTGGAAACACAGAATCTCAACCACTGGATCATCAAGGACGTCCCTCCCATTGGCTTTTAAATGAATACTAGTTCTTTCGGATCTCTAAAAAAACACTGCTGATGGTTTAACCAAAATAACACTACTTTATTTAAATGATTTCTTTCTTTCCCTTTCCTTTTTTTTTTTTTTTCATTTTATAAATGTTCCCATACTTAGTGGAGCTGATTCACCTGCACTTCTGGCTCCAGCTCTACTCCTAACTCACTGCCTTGGCTTTTTATGGCCTATTTCTAAAATGAGGAGTCAGAGCAGACAATCTCCCAGATCCTCTTCTCTGAAATCTATACTTGACTCACTGGTATCCTGTGGTTCTTTAACCATCTCGAACAAAGGACACAACAGAACTACAACTCCATTCAATCTAATAAAAAGCAACAAAATGATCTGGTTTTAAGAGGCTGCAACCCACATGCTGCTGTGCTTTGGCAGTTTTTTTTTTTTTGCTGATTTCTCTCTGCCACTGGAATAGCTGCAGGAATTCAAGTGCCCTGGACAGACTGTGTAACAGGCATTAGGAGACATCCCTGATTATCCCTGACAGGCAGGCTGGGAACTTTTCTGGGAAAATTCAAAGACTGGACACAGGCTCCTTGATCTGCAGGAGTCATTAGCGGTCAAAGAATAATTCTGGCTACTCTCAGGCACACAAAACCCCAACCACTTTGGCCCTGATCTCCGTGACTGCAATAGATTTTTGGAAAGTGTGAGATTAAATTCATTTCCTAGTTCCAATGAAGATATAAAACTGAATGCTATAAAGCGAGTTGTCAGTAAAAATGAGATGGGGAAACTAGAGATGGTAAGAGGGCCCTACACTGGATGAATTAGACCTTGAAATTAAAGGAGGAAAAAATCATGAGCATTCAGGTAATATCAAAACATGATATAAAGTTGGGCAAAATCCATCACTACAAAGAAGAAGGCATACAAAACACCAAGTTTCTAGATGGAAATTGAGCCTGAAGGGACTTGATTAAATTCAAGTAGTGTCCGATGGATTCGGCGGCTGTGTTGGGGCAGTGATTGTTTTACCACTGAGCTGACCTTCTGCATCACAGCTTGCCAAGCTCCATCTGGTTGCAGAGTTATGGCTGCGGCGGTGGCGGGGAGGGGGGTGGGGGTCAGAATCTGGAAAGGCGATCTAGGGGGAAGGGAAGACCAACATGACATCTATCTTTTGAACCATTTCTTCATTTGGTTTTCATTGTTTTTAATGTTTATTTAATTATCTACTTGGGCTTCCCATGTGGTGCTAGTGGTAAAGAACCCGCTTGCCAATGCAGGAGATAAAAGAGACTTGTGTTCGATCTGATCCTTGGGTTGGGAAGATCCCCTAGAGGAGAGCATGGCAACCCACTCCAGTATTCTTGTCTGGAGAATCTGATGGACAGATGAGCATAGGGTCACAGAGTTGGACACAACTGAAGTGACTTAGCACACACACATGCAAGTATCTACTGCATTTTCTGCCTCCTTTAATTTTTTTTTCATGACATTTTGTTGTTCTTTTGTTTTCATTTATTTTTAGGCCATGCCATACAGCATATGGGACCTTAGTTCCCCAACCAGGGACTGAATCCATGGTCCCTGCATTGGTAATGCTGAGTCTTAACCACCAGACCACCAGAGAAGTCCTTGAGGTTTTGGTTTTTGATTCTGAGTCCATTCTATTAACTTCAATGGTGTCCAAGATCTTTAGTGATGAAGATGTGAGAATACAAGGTGCAAAACCAGTTTTCAAGTGCATGTGAATTACCCAAACTACTCCTCTCCTCCACTTCTCATAAAATATCTTTATTCCAATTATTTCAAAAGGTTTCCCACTCTCTGGGTCACAAACCCTGGCTGCATACACAGGAGGTCAAAAGCAGGTGCCCTGACATCAACTGCATGACTTGATTCAGAAATGGGTGGTCAATAAAGCTAAGGGAAGCACTCTGATGAAGCCACCTTTTGACGGTTTGTGGATCCCAACACTGCTGACACTTCGGATTAACAAGGCCACTGTGATGAATTCACAGTGAAGCAGAGGCCAGTGTTGTTCTTCAGAAGTCATCATTTTTATGGGGGATAAACTTGCTTCTCCTTAGTGCCTATGCCTCTTAAAAGTAATTGGCAGAAAGGGGTTTTTGAAAATCAACAATTCAGACAATGTGTTGATTTATGGATATGTTTTTTAAGTTGTTTTTTTTAATTAATTATTTATTTATTTAAATTGGAGGATAATTACAATCTTGTGATGGTTTTTGCCATATATCAACATGAATCAGCCGTAAGTAAATATGTGCCCCCCATCCTGAATCACCGCCCCCCACCTCCTCCCCACCCTATCCCTCCAGGCTGTCCCAGAGTGCCCTGGGTGCTTCACGTATCAAACCCACATTTGTCATCCATTCTACATGTGGCACTGTACAGGTTTCAGTGCTATTTTTTCAAATTAAGGTCCAACACCTGGTGAATGTGCTGCAGGCTTACACTGTGATGTGCAATCCACAGCTCATGAGAACTGCACTCACAGCCCTTCAATCCTCAGAGCTCTCAAGGACCCTCTGCATTCCTATAGTAGGACAGCTAGTGCTGGGTAAAGACCCCAGGAGATGTATAAATGCTCCCACACTGAGAAAGGCAGAGGATAACAGCCTCTTTTCCTGCTGCCACTGCTGCCTTCTTTCTCCTCTTCAGGCTTAAATGACTGGGGTTGCAGACAAGAGTCAAGGAAGAGATGCTATGCATAGTCAAATAGATGAAAGAGAAATATCCTATGATATCGCTTACATGAAATCTTAAAGAAAGATACAAACAAGCTTTGGCATTTGTTAGCTGGCTTAACAAAGACATATATTGGAAATCCCCTTATCCTCTGCTGCTTAATCTGAAGAACGAAGTTGTGTTGTCGTAAGAATAAATAAAATTACATACCAGGAAGAAAAAAAAGAGGATCAGAAACCAAGATGCTCTTTTATCCCCAAATCTTCACAACTCAAGTCTATAATAGTACCTTTACATATTTTGATCCATATTAGTTATTTTTAAAAGAAATGACTAGAAAGATGATGAATGCTCCTAACTGCTTTAGCTGAAAGGCCTGCCCTGAGAAGTATCAGTCCAGGCTTCTTTTGAAAGAGACAGGGTCATGCTAATTATCCCAAGAGGTCTCAAATTCTAAGAAGACCACAAAGTATTGTTAGGTAAACATGTAATGAGCATTTAGCATGGCTGCCTTGGTTATAAATACATCAAACTTATGCTTCGAGTTGTATTTTATAGTGTATGCACACTTTACTCAGCATCCATTTCCTTTGATGAGTCATTATGCTCAAGCTTATATTTATACGTCTCTATACAGTGAGTCCCCTAAATATAAACCTTCAAGTTGCAAACTTTCAGAGATCAGAATGTGTGTTCACATGTCCAATCAATAAGTTAGTTCACATGTCTGGCATACATCGTCAAATGTGTGCATCCTCTACAAGTGATCATGCTGTGTGCAAGTAGAGCAGTACAGCATCTTTATTTCAAGCCCAGGATGTCCAGAAGCAAGCATAAAATAGCAGTGATGTAGCTGGTACAGTGTAGTCAATTGTGTTAGTTGCGTACCTAGGGTAACTTTGTTGGACTTACAAAACACTCTTAGGATGGACCTTGTTTGTATGAAAGGAACTTACTGTATATGGTCATCAGACAGCATTTAGAGGACCAAAAAAAAAAAAAAAACAATTTTTATAATCAATAATGGAGGTTTTCAGTTTATGGCATCTTGCCTTCTCCAGTTTATTGCCAGTCAACATATTTCATGTTGAGGTTTTGATTCAATAAAATCCCTTTTGCAATAACCCTCTTATTATTTCCATTTTTGAAATTTTAGGGAAATCTGGAGCTGTGTGCTTGATATAATACTGAGGCCAAGCTTGCAAAAGGACTGGAAATTCAGGCTCTAATCACCTTGAGGCAATATGTAAGATGGATATTCTGTAATTAAGTTCCACAGCAAAGAGATTAACATGTTACTGAGTGTCCTCAGTTTTTAATGATGTAGCCTTTTGGAGGGTGGCACTTAATACAGATCTTAAAAAGAATGATTTATTACTGCAAAGTCAGCTTGATTTCAGGACTATATCTTTGGAATAAAATTAAGAAAACACTTGTACAAATCAAGAAAATAAAGCCACATCTACATTAAGATGTTAAGAAATGCTAACTAATTCCTTTGTAGATGAAGCCAGTTCAGTCTCTTCACTGGCAGAGAAAGGCAACTTTCAGAAACACTTCTGAGCCAGTTTTGAGAATATTCAGACGGAGAAATACTCCAAGCAAGAGATCTTACCACCTTTGGAGAAATGGGAATATTTTTGAGCTCTGTTCTTGGGACAGTGCCAGTCTTGAGTATTAAAGTTATATTTAATATGCCAGAACAGGTATGTATATAAATGAGTATTTTACCTCAAAGTATTTATCTTTACTAAACCTGTTTACTGCCTACTTATTCTGTTTTTTGAGCTTATTAAGCTCTCTTTAGAGATGAATTTTAAAGAACTGTCTTTAGTATCATGAGAAAATCAGGCCCAGGCTTTGCATATTTTTATTTTCTAAAATATCTTATTGATATGCTGTAAAATTCACATGCCATAAAATTCACTCATTTAAAATATAGTTTTGTGGTTTCAGCATATTCACAGAATTGTGAAACCATCACCACAATCTAAGTTTAGAACATTTTTGACACCAGTTCTCCAAAGAAACCCCATATCCATTAACAGTCCCCAGACCTGCCACCAACCCAACTCACCCTCGCCCTACGCAAGTGCCAACCAACTTTCTGTCTCCTTAGATTTGCTTACACTGGACACTTTATATAAAGACAATCATATAGTAATAATACGTGGCCTTTTTGTGACTGACTTCTTTCACTTAGCACAATGTTTTCAAATATCGTATCTATTGTAGCAGGCTTCCCGTGGCGTTAGTCATAAAGAACTTGCCTGCCAATGCAGGAGATATAAGAGACTTGGGTTCCATTTTTAAGTAGGGAAGTTCCTCTGGAGTAGGAAATGGTAGCCCACTCCAGTATTCTTGCCTGGAGAATCCCATGCACAGAGGAGCCTGGTAGGCTACAGTCCACAGGGTCACAAAGACTAGAACATGACTGAGCACAGAAACATCTATTGTAGCACATGTCAGGGACTTCATTCTTTGTTATAGTCAAATAATATTCTACATACGCCACATTTTATTTACCCATTCATCTGTTAATGGATATCTGGGCTGTTTTCACATCTTGGCTATTATGAATTATACTGCTATGAATATCCAAGCTAGGCTTCAGCAATACGTGAACAGTGAACTTCCAGATGTTCAAGCTGGTTTTAGAAAAGGCAGAGGAAGCAGAGATCAAATTGCCAACATCCGCTGGATCATCAAAAAAGCAAGAGAGTTCCAGAAAAACATCTATTTCTGCCTTATTGACTATGCCAAAGCCTTTGACTGTATGGATCACAATAAACTGTGGAAAATTCTGAAAGAGATGGGAATACCAGACCATCTGACCTGCCTCTTGAGAAACCTATATACAGGTCAGGAAGCAACAGTTAGAACTGGACATGGAACAACAGACTAGTTCCAAATAGGAAAAGGAGTATGTCAAGGCTGTATATTGTCACCCTGCTTATTTAACTTCTATGCAGAGTACATCATGAGAAATGCTGGTCTGGAAGAAGCACAAGCTGGAATCAAGATTTCCAGTAGAAATATCAATAACCTCAGATATGCAGATGACACCACCCTTATGGCAGAAAGTGAAGAGGAACTAAAAAACCTCTTGATAAAAGTGCAAGAGGAGAGTGAAAAAGTTGGCTTAAAGCTCAACATTCAGAAAACTAAGATCATGGCATCCGGTCCCACCACTTCATGGGAAATAGATGGGGAAACAGTGGAAACAGTGTCAGACTTTATTTTTTCTGGGCTCCAAAATCACTGCAGATGGTGACTGCAGCCATGAAATTAAAAGACGCTTACTCCTTGGAAGGAAAGTTATGACAAATCTAGATAGCATATTCAAAAGCAGAGACATTACTTTGCCAACAAAGGTCCATCTAGTCAAGGCTCTGGTTTTTCCTGTGGTCATGTATGGATGTGAGAGTTGGACTGTGAAGAAGGCTGAGCACTGAAGAATTGATGCTTTGAACTGTGGTGTTGGAGAAGACTCTTGAGAGTCCCTTGGACTGAAAGGAGATCCAACCAGTCCATTCTGAAGGAGATCAGCCCTGGGATTTCTTTGGAAGGACTGATGCTAAAGCTGAAACTCCAGTACTTTGGCCACCTCATGCGAAGAGTTGACTCATTGGAAAAGACTCTGATGCTGGGAGGGATTGGGGGCAGGAGGAGAAGGGGACGACAGAGGATGAGATGGCTGGATGGCATCACTGACTCGATGGACATGAATTTGGGTAAACTCTGGGAGTTGGTGATGGACAGGGAGGCCCGGCGTGCTGCAATTCATGGGGTCGCAAAGAGTCGGACACGACTGAGCGACTGAATTGAACTGAATATTTAGTACTTAATAGTTTTGAACCAAAATGTTATTTTACAACGTGATCATTCAAATCACTCACAGAATTTGGATCTAAATGATTTTCCCCTGTTTTCAAACATCAAGTTGGCGTTTACAAGGATGAAGATTTATTCTCATTGAGTTGTGGGCTGGGACTCCCCTGGTGGCCCAGTGGCTAAGACTCTGTGCTCCCAATGCAGGGGCTCGGGTTCCATCCCTGGTCAGGGAACTAGATCCCACATGCCACAATTGAAGATCCTACGTGCCACAACTAAGACCTAGCACAGCCAAATAAACTTTAAAAAAGAAAGAGCTCTGGTGGGCTTTAAGCCATTTTCAGAAGAAGTCTTAAAAGATGTTTTGATGCATCATTCTAGAGAAAGCCTTGAGTGAACTGATCATTATATGGTTTTAAACATTTTAATATTTTAAATAGATCAGTCACACTTTTTTAGTCATAATTCATACAATAAAGTAGGGTTAAAAAAAGACTTTCCAATAATGGCTCACTCTCACTGTCCTAAACATATTCTCTTCCTTCCCTATTTAGGCCATAATGTACTATGGAATTTCTTTTTTTTTTTTTAATTTTTAATCTATATCCTTGGTGACGAACACATTTTGATATAAACATTCCTCAAAGGACATTGCTGGTTAGAACATCAGTATTGAATCTAAAGTATACAAACATATACACACACATGCACATACACACTTGAAAGCTACAGAAAATGTACAATGCTGTGGCCCTGAGACATTCTTACAACTTGAAAATCTAAGATGGTGGCTCAGGAGAAACAAAAGGGCAAACTATGCAGCATTTTAATCCCGTGGACCTTGATTTGTGTGGTTTTAAAATAGCTATATTTATAACTACTTAGTGTTTTGTACTTTTTACAGAAAGATAGAGCTGAACACAGTGAGCTTCTTCAAGGCCAGGGACCCAGTCTTGGCAGAGACTCAACTTCCCCAGAAAAAGACTAAGAAAGTCCTTCGCATGGCCACAGGAAACCCTGGGAGGGAACTATACAAACTTCGGTATTCCCAGTTTCTTTGGGTCCTAAGAGACCAGAAAGGGCTCCCCTTGTAGCTCAATTGGTAAATCATCTGCCTGCAATGCAGGAGACACAGGTTTGATTCCTGGGTTGGGAAGATCCCCTGGAGAAGGAAATGGCAACCCACTCCAGTATTCCTGCCTGGAGAATCCCATGGACAGAGGAGCCTGGTGGGCTACAGTCCATGGGGTTGCAAGAGTTGGACACAACTTATCAACTAAACCACCACCGAGAGACCAGAAAAGCTAAGACAGAGGAGATGCCGTGTGACTTTGACCAAAGAAACATAAATCCCAACCCTTTATTGTTTCAAACTCTTAGGATTCTGGGAAACCAGTGTTTACTTTCAGTGCCCCCTAGATCTAGGCTGTAATGTGTTGTCCACAGAGCTTGTACTTGTCAGCTGTATTCACTGATGCAGCTCTGCGTTTTAAATTTTGTTTTGCTATTTTTTAATTCCAAACTGTTGAGATCTCCAGAAGACTCTTGAATCTAAGTTCACCCTCCACATAAAAAATAGTTCATTTCACATATAACTTGATTTCCTCTCCTGTGAGGGGATTAATCCCAAACTGGTATACTTCCCAGTAGGACATGAGAACCAAAAACTCAGGGTCATAGATCATTCCCTAGAGATATAGACTATTTCAGTGGGCGTGCTCAGTTGTGTCTGACTCTTTTGCGACCCCATGGACTGTAGCCCACCAGGCTCCTCTGTCCATGGGATTTCTCTGGCAAGAATACTAGAGTGGATTGCCATTCCCTTCTCCAGAGGATATTCCTGACCCAAGGATCAAACCCACATCTCCTGAGGCTCCTGCATTGGCAGGCGGATTCTTTACCACTGATCCACCTGGGAAGACCTAGACTATTCAAGGTGATAAGCAAAACCATTAAGATGTTGACCTCTTCATTAATACAAAGAAGTGTGTATATATATATACATACATACATTTTCTTTACTAAATAAGCTTTCAGAAAAGAAGAAAAGTGTTAAGATTAAATCTTGCTTACAGAGATGTGCAGGTCCTTTCACTGTAATTCTCACACTTCGACTTCCCAGAGGAACAGCAATTACATTTTCTTCCCCTAGGAAAGAACACAAGACAAATGTAATAAAACTTCTGCACTAAAGGCCCATTGAAATAAGCAACTCAATCAAAACTAAGGGCATGTATAAAGTGTTCTTAATTGTATTTCATTTCCATCTTCAGTCAGGAAATCTTCAGAAAACAGCTATTGTGTCTAAGGCATATTAATATATGCACATAATTTCATTTAAATATTGGGTTGGCCAAAACATTCATTTTTTTCTGTAAGATGGCTCTAGTAGTGCTTAGTTGTCTTTAACTTCATTAGAAACAATTTCTTTAGACTGTATTAAGACAGCTGTCATTTAAAAAAATAACTTACAAAACTGGTGAATTTTTGTGTAGCCATGTTAATAATAAAGATGGAAGAAAAAAAGCAACATTTTCAGCATATCATGCTTTATATATTTTATTATTTCAAGAAAGATAAAAACACAACTGAGAAGCAAATAAAGATTTGTGCAGCGTATGGAGAAGGTGCTGTGATTAATTGAATGTGTCAAAAGTGGTTTGTGAAGTTTCATGCTCAAATTTCTAGCTGGACAATGTTCCATGATCCAGTAGATCAGTTAAAGTTGATAGCAATCAAATAGAGTTATTGAGAACAATCTACATTATACCACGAAGAGATAACCAACATACCCAAATATCCAAATCAAGTGCTGAAAATCATTTGCACCAGCTTATTTATGTTAATCATTTTGATGTTTGGGTTCCACATAAGTTAAGCAGAAATAATCTTCTTGACTCTGCATGTGATTCTCTTCTTAAATGTAACAAAAAGTCCCATTTTTAAAAACAAATTGTGACAGGCAATAAATAGGGGATGCTGTACAATAACGTGGAACAGAAGAGATCATGGGGCAAGGGAAAAGAACCCATCAACAACACCAAAGGTCGATCTTCATCCAAACAAGGTGATACTGGGTGATATGGTGGAATGGGAAGGGAGTCCTCTATAATGAGCTTCTTTCAAAAAACCAAATGATTAATTTCAACAAGTAATGCTCCCATTAGACCAATTGAAGACAACACTCGATGAAAAGTGTACTGAATTAGTCAACAGAAAACCCATAATCTTCCATCAGGATAATGTAAGAGTGCATGTTTCTTTGATGACTAAGGCAAAAACTGTTACATCTTGGCTGGGAAGTTCTGACTCATCTGCCATATTCACCAGACACTGCTGCTTCGGATGTCCCTTCAATTTGGTCTTTACGATATTAGCTTCAAGGAAAAATTTTCAGTTCCCTGGAAGACTATAAAAAGCACCTAGAACAGTTCTCTGCCCAAAAAGATTAAAAGTTTCGAGAATATGGTATTATGAAGTTGCCTGAAAAATGGAAGAAAGTAGTGGAACAAAATGGTGAATACATTATTCAATAAACTTCCTGGTGAAAATGAGAAATGTTTCTTTTACTTTAAAAAAACTGACGGAATTCTTTGACCAATCTATTTTTTTAAAATATTAAAGAAAAATTTAAATAAATGTACTGATCAACTTGAGCGAGGCCACAAACTAGGGCCCTAAGGTCATACTCATTCATTTGAGGTTGCTTGTGCCCTACAATGGAGAAGGCAATGGCACCCCACTCCAGTACTCTTGCCTGGAAAATCCCATGGATGGAGGAGCCTAGTGGGCTGCAGTCCATGGGGTCGCTAAGAGTCAGACACAACTGAGCGACTTCACTTTCACTTTTCACTTTCATGCATTGGAGAAGGAAAGGGCAACCCACTCCAATGTGCTTGCCTGGAGAATCCCAGGGTTGGGGGAGCCTGGTGGGCTGCCGTCTATGGGATCGCACAGAGTCGGACACGACTGAAGCGACTTAGCAGTAGCAGCAGCAGTGCCCTACACAGGCAGAGGTGAGTAACTGTAACGAAGACAATACGGCTCACAAAGAGTAATATACTTACTACATGGTTCTCTACCAAAAACTTTTGACAGTACCTGGCCAAGATAATTATTTAATGGAAATCAGGGGCCCCTGGCCCCTGAAAAAAAAAAACAGATTTTTTTTTCATGCTGTTACACATTCTGAAATTAATTTTCATGACCACATAATAATCCAGGGGTATATGAACTTCTATCCCCCAGTCTCCTATTTGATCATCAAATCTATAATTAATGATATCAGTACATCATCAACAATATGAATTACTTCAAGCAGATGTTGTGTTTTGTTTGTTTAACTTACAGAGAAGAGTTTTTGATAGCCTCTGGGTGAAGTTGTTGAATCAAAGGATGTCACTATGTTTATTGACTTGTTTATAAGTTTTATCAAATAAAAATACTTATTTACTATTAAAATTAGAAAATTCAAAAAGCATTCCAGACAAAATAAAGCTATTTCCAATCCAACTGCCCAGAGATCACTTCTAGCACTGTGATAAATATCCTTTCCTGATTTTATATTTGTTTGTTTTTGACACACATACATGTAAAAAAATGAACACTATTTAAATGCTCACTATTTGGGGAGGAGTTAGATAAACAGTGACACGTCCAGGCTAAGGATCTTTCCAACCCAGGGATTGAGCCTGTGTCTTTTGCATCTCCTGCATTGACAGGTGCATTCTTTACCATTAGCATCACCTAGGAAGCCCTGAAGGAATACTCTACAACTGATAAAAGTAACACTAGGAGGCCACATTACTTGATGTGGAAAGACTGCTAACATATATACTGATTGATGAAAAAAGCAAGTTAATATATGTTTTTACCCAGTGTTAGATAAGTACAATCCTTTGTTTTCCTGGTAGTTGGATCACTTGTGAATGTATCCTCAAGCAGCAAATTGCTTAATTTTGCTTGTTTGGGACCTTGGTTAAAATAGAAAGAAACTACATACGTATGTGTATATTCTTATGTAATTTGCTTTTCTTTGAACAATGCTGTTTATTTGAAATCAAGTCATGTTGGTGAGCCTAACTGTCCTTCATTCACTTTCACAACTATACACAACATAATAGTTAAATTAAACATCTTTGAATCTCCTTTTCCAGGAAAAAAAAAAGAAAAGAAAAAAGCAAGTTAAAAAACAACTACATGGCCAACTATTTCTTGATTATGATGTCAAAACCATAGGTAACAGATGAAAAACATAAACTGGACTCCATCAAAATTAAACTTTTCCACGTCAAAGGGTACTATCAATAGAGTGAAAAGGCAAGGCATGCAGTGGGAGAAAATATCTGTAAACCATGTACCAAATAAGGGGTTAATATTCAGAACAGATACAGAGTTTCTACAACCCAACAACAATGACAACAAAAATCACCCCAATTCAAAAAGTGGGCAAAGGACTTGAATAGACATTTTTCCAAAAAGGATATGCAAATGTCAATAAGCACAAAGAAACAGGCTCAATGTCACTAATCATTAGGGAAATGCAAATCAAACCCACAAAGAGATATCACTTCACACTCACTGCTGCTGCTAAGTCGCTTCAGTTGTGTCCGACTCTGTGCGACCCCGTAGACGGCAGCCCACCAGGATCCCCTGTCCCTGGGATACTCCAGGTGAGAACACTGGAGTGGGTTGCCATTTCCTTCTCCAATACATGAAAGTGAAGTCGCTCAGTCTTGTTTGACTCTTCGCGACCCCATGGACTGCAGCCTACCAGGCTCCTCCGTCCATGGGATTTTCCAGGCAAGAGTACTGAAGTGGGGTACCATTGCCTTCTCTGTCACACTCACTAGGATGGCCATTATTAAAACAAAAAACACAATGACAAGTGTTGGTCAGGATGTGAAGATATTAGAACCCTTGTGAACAGCTGATGGAAATTTAAAATAATTTTTCAATCACTATGGAAAACAGTTACTCAAAACATTAAATATAGAGTTACAACATGATTCAGCAATTTCCACTTCTGGGTACACCCCAAAGAACTGAAATCAGGGACTCATACAGATATTTACACATGCCATTCACAGCAGCATTATTTCAGCCAAAGATGAAATCAATCTAAGTGTCCATTCACTGATGAGTGGAAAGCTATCATGTGGTAAATATATACAATGGGATATTTTTCAGCCTTAAAAAGTAAGGCAATTCTAGGACTTCTCTGGTGGTCCAGTGGTTAAGAATCTGCCTTACAATGCAGGGGACACAGATTCAGTCCCTGGTGGGGGAACTAAGATCCCACATGCCTCAAGTCAACTAAGTCAGCACACTGCAACTACCAAGTCCATGTACTCTAGGGTTGGTGAGCTACAAGAGAAACCCACATACCACATACTGCAACTAAAGAAAGCCCGCATGCTGCAACAAAGGTCTGGGGTGGCCAAAATGAAAAAAAAAAATTTTAAGTATTTTTTTAAAAAGTAAGACAATTCTGACACATGCTATGACACACAGATAAACCACAAAGATGCTATGCTAAGTGAAATATGCCAGTCACAAAAGGATATGTATGATTCCATTTATATGAGGTATGTTAAGTTCATAGAGACAGAAAGTAGGATGGCTTTTGGCAGGGGATGGGGTAAGACATATTATAACAATCTATCTCTAGAACTTTTCTCATTTTGCAAAACTGAAAGTCTGAGCCCACTAAATAATAACTCTCCATTCTCTCTCATCAAACCATTGACAGTGGTTTCCTCCCAGGAAAGAAAAGAATTCTGGGAGTGCCTGAATGGAAACGTAGTTCTATATTTTTTGTTTTCTGTAATAAAAATGCACCAATGAGTTACTTTTAAAATAAATTTTTTTAAAAAGCTAAAAATATTATTTACAGAGGAAAAAAAGAAAATAAAGGACCAGGGCCAAAATATTTTGCTGGATAAGTTTTGCAAAACCTTAAGCAAACAAGCAGGTTGCAGATAATAGGAAACTGAAAGCTTCCCAGTTGGTGAATACCAGCTAAAATAACTGATACCCAAACCAAACACAGGGATCACATAAATAAATATGTAAACTAAAACTTAATTATCACTATGGATGTAATAATAAGAAATACAACAAGGCAAATTTCAGAACTCTATCCTAAGGATCACACATTATGACTAAATACAGTATATTATAAAAATGAATGATTGATTCAACATCAGAAAAAGTACTAATATAATTGGTTATATTAACAAATCAAGTGAGTTAAATATTATGAACATTTTAATGAATATAAAAAGGTATCTGATGAAATTCAGCATGCATTACAATAAGATTCCTTTTAAAACCAAGGACAGAAAGAAACACCCTCAGTTTAATAAAGAATCAGAAGCCATGAGCAGATTTAATGGTGAAATATTAGAATTATTTCCACCATGGTTAGGAACACAACAAAAATTATCATCATTTTCCCCCTACACTCTTATCTTTGTCAGTGTAAGTAGAAAATAAATTAGAGGAATATATATTGGAAATAAAAAAATTTAAAACCTTGGTTGTAGATAATATAACTACTTAAAATTCAAGAAGAAAAAAATTACTAGAGACCAACATTCCTAATGAATATAGATGCAACAAGTCTCAATAAAATACTGGCAAACCAACTTCAGCAGCACTTTAAAATGATCATACACCATGATCAAGTGGGCTTTACTCCTGGGATGTAAGGAGATGGGACAGTTCATCAAATATGAATCAATCAATATAATACATCACATTAATAGAATAAAAGAAAAATCCTATTATCATCTCAATACAGAAAAACCATTTGACAAAATTCAATAATGATAAGAATAAGAACTCAACAAATTAGGCATAGAAAGAACATATCTCAAAATAACAAAGTGTGTATATTACATACCCACAGCCAACATCATACATAATGTGCTTTTTATGCTTTGTTCTGTATTTTCCAATTTTATATAATAAAAATGTATTTTTTCTTACAATGTTATTTTTTTTTAATTATTTAGGAAATTTTCCAGTGCCTTCAGATTTTATGACGGCATCTCCAGTAATAGAGAGTGACAAGGATCTCCAAATGGAGTCAGAAGAATAACAATTCTTAATAAGCTGAGGCTGGTTTCATATATGATATTATACATGTTTCAATGCCATTCTCCCAAATTATCCCAGCCTCTCCCTCTCCCACATAGTCCAAAAGACTGTTCTATACCTCTGTGTCTCTTTTGCTGATGGTATGGAGAGGGAGGGGGGGTGGTTCAAGATGGGGAACATGTGTATACCTGTGGTGGATTCATGATGATGTATGGCAAAACCAAAACAATGTTGTAAAGTAACTAACCTCCAATTAAAATAAATAAATTTATATTAAAAAAAAAATAAGCTGAGGCTGGCCAAAATCCAAAGGACAATAACCAAAAACCTGTATACTTCATTGTGTCATTATTTAAGGTAAAAGAGTCAATAATATTTTGTTGATGAATACACAGTACAGACAATTTAATTTTTTATTTGCTGACTTCCGTGAGAAATATCTCTATTTTAAAATGATAAAAATAAGGAAATCATAAAATAAGCTTTAAATAGGTCCACAGATACATGGTCTTCATTTTTCTTTCTTCTATACTTTCAAAGTTCTTTGCAATGAAAAGGGCTTGGAAGCAAAGATTCCCCAGTGACAGTAAGTATTGCCTATGTCTTGGGCTCTAAATACCATTCCCCAATAAAAAGAATCAAGACTTCATGGAAAAAAAAAAAAAAAAACAGGCAATTCTAGGTCTGGAAAAGGAAAAAGAATTCAAAGTGAGCCTAGAACACCTTGTTGTTATTTCAGAACGCAAAGCAGTGTTTAAAGTCCAAAGGAATTATGTCAAAAGGGTTCAGCTTGAACTGCTCCCACTGGCCACATTTTGGACAATATGCAGCCCAGATGAATAGTGTCTATAATATGACAAAACATTTAAAAACAAAAAAATCTCTGAATTCAGAGTGAGAAAGGAAAAACAAAAAAGACTGGGGAGCTTCTTTACAGAAGAATATCAGAAAGTAAATACAGAGGTAAGGAAAGAATTAGAAAATTGCCATGTGCAACCAAACCCCAGAATAAGCACTATTTCAAGCAAGGGTCAACAATAGATGCTAAACCCCATGTGAGAAACTGTTGCAAAACAGAATATTTAACACCTTGAGATAACATTCTGTAGGTTTCTTACAAGGAAACATGGATCTGCATAAGATAGTGATCTGTTTCCCCACCTTAGACTACTGATCAAACTCAACACTGCTATGTCACAGACTTCCTGATGTGATGCAACATAAAGCACTTTGTACCATCGTTGATGTGCTCCTACCTGAACAGATGTTCAGTCCAGTTCCAATCAAGCCTTGGACCTCACTGCTCTGTTTATAGGAAATATTGAGAGAGATCCACAAATAAAGTGGCAATCAGATAAACCCAGAAGATGGAAAATTCTATAAGACAAACGGGATGAACACTTTACAAAGTCAATATTATGAAAAAATAAATGGTCTAAATAAGAGACACATCTGTTGAGAAGGAATGTTATGGAGGTTTTTTAACAGAATAGCTACACTGGCCAGGGTTCCTTGGTGGCTCAGCAGTAAAGAATCCACCTGCCAATGCAGAAGGCCCGGGTTTGATCTCTGGGTCAGGAAGAACCCCTGGAGAAGGAAATGTCAACCCACTCCAGTACTCTTCTTTGAAAAAATCCCATAGCCAGAAGAGCCTGGCGGGCTATAGTCCATGGGGTTGTAAAGAGTCAAACATGACTGAGTGACTAAACAATAACAACATCAAGAGAGACATCTATGTAACGAAAATTGTTTTGAAAATAATAAATAAGAAATCTTTGCTAAGAAATCCTCTTCGGGGAGATCAACTGGGCTAAGTAACTCTCTTAGAAAATCTTTGTGAACTTAGACTGTGGTGTCTTTGAAGAGCATTTATCCTGTGTATGTATGTGTGTGTGTGTGTGTACACATTCCAACTGCCATTCATTGACCATTAAACACTCAAGTGAAACCTCTCAGACTAGAAACCCTGGCACTTTATTTCAGTCAGATGGTTCACACTTGGGGGAAATACATGGCTGTGTAGAGGGAAGTGAACCCCCAGTTGCTTACAATACTGCCTTGTCGGGAAACGCACATTGCAGGGCAGCTGGGCAAGGCTGGGAAGGCAGCAATCTGTAAGAGTCCTCACCTAAGGATTTAACATCCTTAGATTACAGAAAACTGTACAGTTTTAAATGCCATCTCTCCTAAACTGCAATTCCCATCTGTTTCTGTAACTTTCCATAGTATATTAATATTTGATACATCTCATGTCCTTGTGGTACTTTTACAGAGCAGCACCTCCCAGAATTACCTTGAGAACTTATTAAAACACAGATTCCTGTTCCTCCCACAGAAATCCTGTCCCACCAGCTTACGGTGGAGCCCAAAAATGTGTCCATCCAGCAGCCTCTGTGTGATGCTGCTATGGAGCATCTGTGAGCTGTGTTTCCAACAGCAGTGAACCAGGGTAGAGTGAGGGAAAACTCCAGGGCTTTAGGACAGGAAGCAGGGTGGTTCTACAGTCACAACTTTTCAGGATTTCTCCACCATTCTGCAGAAAAGCACAATTCTAGCTCTGACCAGAAATAGAGAGAGAACCCTGATGAGGAAGAGAATTTTAAAGAGGGAGGGGCCAGCAGCACTAAATGCTCTTCCACTGGGGGCTTCAAGTGCCTTTTGGATGAAGCAGTAAAAACCTTGCTAATGGGATTCATAAAGACAGTATCAACTGGGCAGTAAGCACAGGAGGCTGCCATCTGAGGAATAAATTGACAAAAAAGGAGACACAGGAAATGTAAACAGTTTTTCCAAAAGTTGTCAATAAAGCTAAGTGAAAGATTAGGGTGGCAGCTGGAGATGTGGAGAGTTTAAAAGATCTATATACACATACACATATATTACATATATAATTATGTAAAATACATATGTTGTTGAGTTGCTAAGTCATGTCCAACTCTTTTACCACCCCATGGGCTGTAGCCTGTCAGGCTCCTCTGTCCATGGGATTTCCCAGGCAAGAATACTGGAGTGGGTTGCCATTTCCTTTCCCAGGGGATTTTCCCAACCTAGGAGTTGTACCTGCATCTCCTGCATTGGCAGATGGATTCTTTACTGTTGAGCCACCAGGGAAGATATATATATATCTTATCCATACACACATATATATACACACACATATACACACAAACATATAATTTGCAAATTATATTTCCATTTAAGATGGAAGAGATCTGGTCACATTTAACCCTGATGGGAAAAGGAGACAGAGAAAGAGGATAAAGGAGAGAGACAATAGGTGGGGTGAAATCTCTGAGGAAGCAGAGGGGGCTGGGATCCAGGATGCAGATGGAGGGGTTAATTAGCCTTGGAAAGGAAGCCGGACACTTGTTCCTCTGTAATGGGAGGGACCAAAGAATGGACGGGCGCAGCTGCAGGGTGAGGTCTCTACTAACGGTTTCTGTTTTACCGAGTTTGGGGTTTTTTTACAATCTTATTTGGAGTCTAGCACAGAATCAGTTTTTGTAAATGGTCCATAAATGTTTGAAAAGACAGTATGTTCCCTCAAAATGCAATGCTCAATAATACCTGTTAATGTAACATGACTTAGTTCCTATTAAGAGTGTTCAAGTCTTCATAACAGTTTTATTTGCTTCAATTTCTTCTTACAGACCTATAGGGCTATTGTTTTCTTTGTACATTTTTTAATATTCATTTTTGGGGCTTTCCAGGTGGTGCTGGTGGTAAAGAAAATATCTGCCAAGCAGGAGACATGGGTTCCATCCGTGGGTTGGGAAGATACCCTAGAGAAGGAAACACCTACCCACTCCAGTATTCTTGCCTGGCAAATCCCATGGACAGAGAAGCCTGGTGAGCTACAGTCCATGGGGTCACAAAAGAGTCAGATCTTAGTGACTGAGCATGCATGCATGCATGCAAGATTCTACTAGCTTTGATATTAACACTGCTAACATGCTTTCTCGTCTCCCTTGTTACACTGGGATACTTAAACCCCAGACAAATGGCCTCCAGGTAAATCCCCCTCAGGTTGGAGCTAACAGGAGTAAGCTGTATCTTGTGTTTCAGGACAGGTGAAGTAGACACCACTTAAAACCTCCTCTCACAAGTTTGCTTATGAGGCCACCAATCAGGTCTTATTTTGGGGCCTCTTTAAAATATTATACTCTCTAATGGTATAGAATCCAATGGTTGAGAACATGGCAGACGGCAGAAGGTTTCTTCTCTACCCCATATAAACAATGTTCATAACAGCAGGTCCACGACTGGGAAATCTAGATTTGGTGGTGGTGTTGGGAACTGGTTCCTGTTGAACACCTTCATTGTTTGGAACTACTTCAAAACATTTCCATTGAAATTTGCGGTAAGAGATCCTTGATACTGCTACTCACTATGTCATCTTCCAGGGCTTCTTCTCAACACACTCTGCATTTTTTTTTTTTTTTTATTCTACAAACTACTGGGAGAGAAAATATGGAATCACGGCTAAGATCACAGACCACAGAGTCAGGCAACCTGGGCTGGAATGCCAGCTTCACCTCTTACAACCACTGTGTGACTTTGGGCAAGTTTCCTACCTTCTCTGTGCCTCAGTTACATGTGTAAAATGAGGATAATAATACTTGTTTCAAGGAGTTGTTGAGAGGATTTGATAACATAATACATCCAAAGGATGTAGAAGAAAACTTAACCAGCAGTCGGGCTGGGTAAGCGCAAGTTATTAAAACCAGGCTGAACACATACGATGCCCCCAGGCACGATCCTGAGTAACTTGACAAAACTGCCTCCTTTGTTCTAATAAAAAGCCATTCCTACAATTAAGAAAACTGAACTTTTGTAAGTTTAAGTGACTTGTCCAAGATCACAGACTTCCCAAGCAGCAGGGCTGGGGTCAGAACCAAATACTGCACTCTTAACCCTTCTACTGTTGAGACCCAGTTGTCACTGTAAACTCCCACTCTCCCATCACAAGTACATTCATTACACTTTGATTTTACGGGCTTCACTTCTTTGATTTTGCAATCACTGGGCTGACCCAAGGATCTATTAAGTTTGCTTCCACTGACTTCCCTCCTACACATAAACGCTCAAATCCAGCTGTTCCATCATATTTTTTCTATGTCTCATTTCCTGCCGCAGAGATCACCGCTTTGCTAAGTAGCAAAATGTATAGGAAATAAACTGTCCACACAATATTAACTAATCAATAAACATCAGTTTCAGCCCAGAAGGACTGCAATTTATACCAGATCATTTATTTGCACTATAAAGTCAAATTAGAACTGCACCCACCTAAATATATACATTCCAACATAACACAAGAAAAGAGATGAACTCTTCTATTACCCTCACTTTGACAATCTCATTTCCACTTTACCATTTCTGGTTTTTTATTTTTTTTTAAATTTGGTTGGGTATTTTGCTGAACAAAACTTTCGGTCATGTATATTTCATGTTATTTTTTGACCTTGCATTTTTAATTATTCTGCTCTTTCAGGCTCAAACACACACACACACACACACACACACACACACACACACACCACCCTCCATCTTCTCTCCATTCCCAAAGAATAGAGGAGCTTTTTTTTTAAAAGCTTTTAAAGAAGAAAAGTATCAAATAAATGTTAATGCTATTAATAATTCTATGAAAAAACTGAAAATAATACTTATCTTCCTTTAAAATGAGATAACGAGTGTGAAAGCATTTCGTAAATTGAGAAACAAACACAAAAATGGTATTTATTAATACTCTTACACACATATAACCACTTGGCATCATTTAACCTAAAACAACATTGTATAGAACAGGGGTTGACAGCTTTCCAAATTAGGGTAGTCAAGTTTTGTTCTGTCTCGTTTTTACTTCTTGGTCTTGCACCATGGTATGTGGGATCTTCGTCTCCTGACCAGGGATAGAACCTGCACTTCCTGCATCAGAAGCACAGAGTCCTAACCACTGGACCACCAGGGAAGTCCGTGGATAGTCAAGTTTGATTTAATTTGTCTGTGCCTTTGTTGGTGTGCTGGAGGACTGGGAGACTAGGACTCTTTCGAAGAGAAAGCCAGCGTGTGGCTACATGGATTCTGAAAATGCAAGGCTGATCGTACACTTCCTTTTGACACAGAGGTGGGACAAATGACATGTGCCAAGGAACAAAGTTGGGCAAAATAAAAATCAGAAATTAACAACCATCCTTTAAAAGCAGACAGGGGACTCGGCAGGGATTGGATTCGGTGAGAGAAACTGCTGCAAGCTGAAACCCAATTTCTACACCTCTGCTGTAATTACACCCCTGCCCTGAGCTGCTCATGTGCTACATCATTTATGGTGTTTATTGCTGCATCTGCAAATGAGTGTCCTTAGCTATCAGCCTTGGTATCTATGTAGAAACATCTGCTCCCAATCTGGAGGTATAGATCTTTAATGGCTTAAAATGCCTTTACCCCAGAAGAATATGTAACAGGCAGAGTGTTTAACAGTACATGTTACTGTGCTGGTTTCCAGGACTAGTTTTGAATAGCAAGTGGCAGAGGGAGCTGTGGCCTTCCCTGGTGGCTCAGCAGTAAAGAACCTGCCTGCCAATGCAGGAGACACGGGTTTGATCCCTGGGTTGGGAAGATCCTCTGGAGGAGGAAATGGCAACCCACTCCAGTATCGTTGCCTGGAAAATCCCATGGACAGAGGAGCCTGGTGGGCTACAGTCCATGGGGTCTCAAAAGAGTCGAACACAACTTAGCTACTAAACAAGAGAGGGTTCTATTTTACATACAGCACCTGACAACATTGTTCTGTCCGATGTTTCCCAGAATCAGAGTATAACCCTTCTTCTCTGCCCTTTACTCTGCAGCTAAGAAATCCAGAGCCTGGTAAGGACTAAATGGCAACTTGCCTCTGACTCTGTAATGGGATACCCCCAAATATGCCATTTTGGTATACCAGTTATTGGCATACAGCTGGCGGCGGCTGTGCTTCGCTGGACCAGCCTTGAGGAGAAACCCCAGTAAGATGGTAGGCGCTGGAGCAACTGTGAGGAGATACCCCACATCTAAGGACAAAGGAGAAGCCCCAGCAAGATGGTAGGAGAGGCAAATTCATGTTTAGAATCAAATCCCATTCCCGCCAGAGATGCTAAGAGGGCTCAAACAAACCTTGTGCGCACCAGGACCCGGGGACTCCACAGAGACTGAGATAGAACTGTGTCTGAGCATCTTCCATGGAGGTACAGGTCAGCAGTGGACTGCCACAGGGACAGGGGCTCTAGGTGCAGCAGACTTGGGTATGGCATAAACCCTGTTGGAGGAGGTCGCCTTTAACCCCACCACAGAGCTGCGAGGACTTACACAGGAATTAAAAAAGACTCTTGGAGGGCTCAAACAGTACCTTGTGCACCCAGACCCAGGAGAAGGGAGCAGTGACCCCACGAGAGACTGACCCAGACTTGCCTGTGAGTGCACAAGAAGTCTCCATCGGAGGCGTGAGTTGGTGGTAGCCTGCTGCAGGGTTGGGGGCACTGAGTGTAGCAGTACATGCATGGGACCTTCTGAAGGAGGTCACCATTATCTTCATTACCTCCACCATAGTTTGGCCCAGGTAAACAGCAGGGAGGGAACACAGCTCCACCCATCAAGAAAAATTGGATTACAGATTTACTGAGCATGGCCCCGCCCATCAGAACAAAACCGTTTCCCTCTCAGTCAGTCTGTCCCATCAGGAAGCTTCCATAAGCCTCTTATTCTTCTCCATCAGAGGGCAGACAGGCTGAAAACCACAATCACAGAAAACTAACCAATCTAATCACATGGACCACAGTCTTGTCTAGCTCAATGAAACTATGAGCCATGCCATGTAGGGCCACCCAAGACAGGCGGGTCATGGTGGAGAGTTCTGACAAAACATGGTCCACTGGAGAAGGGAATGGCAAACCACTTCAGTATTCTTGCCTTGAGAACCCCATGAACAGTATGAAAAGGCAAAAAGATAGGACACTTAAAGATGAACTCCCCAGGTAGGTAGATGTCCAATATGCTACTGGAGACCAGTGGAGAAAAAACTCCAGAAAGAATGAAGAGACAGAGCCAAAGCAAAAACAACACCCAGTTGTGGATGGGACTGGTGATGGAAGCAAGGTCCGATGGTGTAAAGAGCAATATTGCATAGAAACCTGGATTATTAGGTCCATGAATCAAGGCAAGTTGGAAGTGGGCAAACAGGAGATGGCAAGAGTGAATGTTGACATTCTAGGAATCAGCGAACTAAAACGGACCGGAATGGGTGAATTTAACTCAGATGACCATTATATTTACTACAGTGGACAAGAATCCCTTAGAAGGAATGGAGTAGCCATCATAGTCAACAGAAGAGTCCAAAATTCAGTACCTTGATGCAAACTCAAAAACGACAGAATGATCTCTGTTTGTTTCCAAGGCAAACCATTCAAAATCACAGGAATCCAAGTCCTGTGATTGCCCTGACTAGTAATGCTGAAGAAGCTGTAATGCCCTGACCAGGCTGCTGAAGAATGCTGAAGAAACTGAAGTTGAATGGTTCTATGAAGACCTACAAGACCTTTTAGAACAAACTCCCAAAAAAGATGTCCTTTTCATCATAGGGGCCTGGAATGCAAAAGTAGGAAGTCAAGAAACACCCAGAATAACAGTTAAATTTGGCCCTGGAGTACAGACTGAAGCAAGGCAAAGGCTAATAGAGTTTTGCCAAGAGAAAGCACTGGTCATAGCAAACACCATCTTCCAACAACACAAGAGAAGACTCTACACATGGCCATCACCAGATGGCCAACACTGAAATCAGATTGATTATATTCTTTGCAGCCAAAGATGGAGAAGCTCTATACAGTCAGCAAAAACAAGATGGGGAGCTGACTGTGGCTCAGATCATGAACTCCTTATTGCCAAATTCAGACTTAATGAAAGTAGGGAAAACCACTAGACAATTCAGGTATGACCTAAATCAAATCCCTTATGATTATACAGTGGAAGTGAGAAATAGATTTAAGGGACGAGATCTGATAGACAGAGTGCCTGATGAACTATGGACGGAGGTTCATGACATTGTACAGGAGACAAGGATCAAGACCATCCCCAAGAAAATGAAATGCAAAAAAGCAAAATGGCTATCTGAGGAGGCCTTACAAATAGCTGTGAAAAGAGAAGTGAAAAGCAAAGAAGAAAAGGAAAGATATTCCCCTTCGAACGCAGAGTTCCAAAGAATAGCAAGGAGAGATAAGAAAGCCTTCCTCAGCAATCAATGCAAAGAAACAGAGGAAAACAATAGAATGGGAAAGACTAGAGATCTCTTCAAGAAAATTAGAGATACCAAGGGAACATTTCATGCAAAGATGGGCTCAATAAAGGACAGAAATGGTATGAACCTAACAGAAGCAGAAGATATTAAGAGGTGGCAAGAATACACAGAGGAACTGTATAAAAGGGATCTTCATGATCCAGATAATCACGATGATATGATCACTCACTTAGAGCCAGACATCCTGGAATGTGAAGTCAAGTGGGCCTTAGGAAGCATCACTACAAACAAAGCTAGTGGAGGTGATGGAATTCCAGTTGAGCTATTTCAAATCCTAAAAGATGATGCTGTGAAAGTGCTACACTCAATATGTCAGCAAATTTGGAAAACTCAGCAGTGGTCACAGGACTGGAAAAGGTCAGTTTTCATTCAATCCCAAAGAAAGGCAAGGCCAAAGAATGCTCAAACTACCACACAATTGCACTCATTTCACACACTAGTAATGCTCAAAATTCTCCAAGCCAGGCTTTAGCAATACATGAACCATGAACTTCCAGATGTTCAAGTTGGTTTTAGAAAAGGCAGAGGAAGCAGAGATCAAATTGCCAACATCTGCTGGATCATCAAAAAAGCAAGAGAGTTCCAGAAAAACATCTATTTCTGCTTTATTGACTATGCCAAAGCCTTTGACTGTGTGGATCACAAAAAAACTGGAAAATTCTGAAAGAAATAGGAATACCAGACCACCTGACCTGCCTCCTGAGAAATCTGTATGCAGATCAGGAAGTAACAGCTAGAAATGGACATAGAACAACAGACTGGTTCCAGATAGGAAAAGGAGTATGTCATATTGTCACCCTGCTTATTTAACTTATATGCAGAGTACATCATGAGAAATGCTGGGCTGGATGAAGCACAAGCTGGAATCAAGATTGCCAACCAGGAGAAATATCAATAACCTCAGATATGCAGATGACACCACCCTTATGGCAGAAAGTGAAGAAGAACTAAAGAGCCTCTTGATGAAAGTAAAAAGGGAGAGTGAAAAAATTGGCTTAAAGCTCAACATTCAGAAAACTAAGATCGTGTCATCCAGTCCCATCACTTCATGGCAAATAGATGGAGAAACAGTGAAACAGTGGCAGACTTTATTATGGGGGGCTCCAAAATCACTGCAGATGGTGACTGAAGCCATGAAATTAAAAGATGCCTGCTCCCTGGAAGGAAAGTTATGACCAGCCTAGACAGCATATTAAAAAGCAGAGACATTACTTTGCCAACAAAGGTCTGTCTAGTTAAGGCTATGGTTTTTCCAGTAGTCACGTATGGATGTGAGAGTTGGACTATAAAGAAAGCTGAGCACTGAAGAATTGATGTTTTTGAACTGTGTTGTTGGAGAAGACTCTTGAGAGTCCCTTGGACTGCAAGGAGATCCAACCGGTCCATCCTAAAGGAGATCATTCCTGAGTGTTCATTGGAAGGACTGATGTCGAAGCTGAAACTCCAATACTTTGGCCACCTGATGTGAAGAACTGACTCGTTGGAAAAGACCCTGATGCTGAGAAAGATTGATGGAGGGAGAAGAAAGGGATGACAGAGGATGAGATGGTTGGATAGCATCACAGACTCAATGGAGATGAGTTGGTGATGGACAGGGAGGCCTGGCATGCTGCAGTCCATGGGGTCGCAGAGAGTCAGACACGACTGAGTAACTGAACTGAACTGAACTGATTATTTTGAATTAAAGGTACTAAGAAACATCCAGTGCAAGGACACTGTGTCCCTCCACTGGATGAAAGCAGGAGATAAAGCTTCCAGGGGAAGGTACCTCCCTGTACTGAGGGTAGAAGGCATCCTTATCACCAAAGACAGGGAATTTCGAGTTGAGAAGCCCATGTAAACCAATATAAACATGTAAAATTTCCTGAGCTCTTTAGGAAGACAAGCCATCTCTGTGGAAACTTTTCATTAGAGCTTTGGAAACTTCTTCCTATGAGATCCTAGGACTAACTTCTCTGACCTGCATTCCACCTCAAGGTCTGTGCTTTTTAAAATAAGGAATAAAGTACAAATATATTTAATAGATTTTCAGAACTAAAAGATGTCTTAGACATGATTTGTGCTAACACATTCAGGACACAGATGAAAAGGTCCAAGTTCCTGTGATCTTGCCTAAGATCACAGACAGTGGCCAAGAAGAGGTTATTACCCTAGTCCAAAAATTCTAGTCCCCAAATTCTGTTGCACTATATTTAGTCTCACCGAAAACATAACGGGAAGCAGAGCTATTTCCAGTGAAGAACCTGTATTCATTCGTGCAACATTTATTGAGCTCCTCTGATGTGCCCGGTACCCTACAAGCTCCAGGAATAAAATGATGAAAATGATAGATACAGAGTCCACTTTTGCAACATATGACCAGCAGGAGAGATGAATTAAGCAAACAAATACAGCTCTCTCTTGAACAACACAGGGGTAAAGGGCCCTGACCCTACATGCAGTTGAAAATCTGGGTATAATTTATAGTTATCTCTCTGTATCTGTATCTAAGTTTCCACATCCGGGGATTCACCCAGCTGAGGATCATGTCGGTACTGTAGTATGTACTATTGACAAAAATTTGCATATAAGTGAACCTGTGCAGTTCAAACCCATGTTACTTAAGAGTCAACTGTAAATCAAACAATTACCTCTTGCAATAAAGGCTAAGAAGGAAATAGAAAACAGAAGGGCTGACTTTAGGCAGATTGGTCAAGGAAAATATCTCTGAGGAGGTGATGCTTAAGCTCAAGGTTGAGAAAGAGACAGCCAAGTTAAGAGCTAGGAGAAGTGTGTTCTAGGCTCAGGGATTGGTCAGTACAAAAGCCATGGAGGAAAAGGTCCCTGGGAAGTCAAAAATCTTCCAGAAAATCGAGATTACTACAGACTAGTGAATGAAGGCAAGACAGCACACATGACATGACATAAAAGCCAAATACATAAGACTTTGAAAGTCATGAGAAGTGGTATGGATTTTAAAATAAGTGTAAATAAAAGGCAATTTACAAAGAGGTATTAAGCCAGGAATTCCTGGCCAGTGTGGCTACTCTGTGAAAAACAGACTCCATAACATTCCTTCTTAACAGAACCTACATGTCATTGTCCTCTTGTTTTTCTTTGCAGAGGACATAGAAGATGCACAAAAAAACATGTGGAAGAGCAAGGCGAGGGTGAAAGCAAGGGCCCTACATTTTCAATCTTGGGATCTCCTTCCATGCCATGCTCTCTCTTGTGAATTAAATATCCCATGAAAATGAATGGAGTCTGGGAATTCCCTGGTGGTCCAGTGATTAAGAATCTGCCTGCCAATGCAGGGGGCAAGGATTCTATTCCTGGTTGGGGAACTAAGATCCCCACAAGCTGTGCAGTGGGGCCAAGAATATTTTTTTAATGTAAAAAATTAAATGAACAGGGTGCTTGGTTTGAATATTCTTTTGCCAGACACAGTTCTGGCATACAGCACTATCAATCAGAATCTCACCCTACAAAGATGAAGACAGGGAGGCAGAAAGAGATGAGATAAAAAGGCAGGAGGAAGGGAGAGCAATCTGTTTACCACCTCAGCAAGCCTGTTATAGTCAATAACAGTCTTCTTTGTCGTGGAATAAGTTAAGTGTACAGATGGTTTTTGGAAATAACAGTCAAAACAGAAACAAAGAGCATATGAAGAGAAAAAAAAAAGTGTATGAAGAGAAAACATTATAAGAACTGCCCTGTGAGGCAGCCCCACAGTCCACCTAGCCCAGGATTCTGTATTTTCTAGGAGACCCGAGGATGGTTGGTAAGAAGGTGTGGGGTTCCAGGTCAGCCTCAGGTGTCACTGCATCAATAAGCTTAGCTGTCACCAAGGAAAAATGTACAGTTGACCCTTGGACAATGCAGGGGGTAGGGATGGCAGCAGTTAGGAGCAACAACGCCCTCCAGTCAACAATCCAAGCATAGCATAGAGACTTTTCAGAGTGGTTAAGACTGCACTCTCAACTCAGGGGGCTGGGTCAATCCCTGGTTGGGGAACTAAGATCCCAAATGCCAGGCATTGCAGCCAAAAAAACCCCACAAAATCTGAGTATAACTGATAGTCAGCTCTTTATATACACTTTCTCTGTTATCTGTGGTTCCACGTGGGTGGGTCCAACCAACTACAGGTCATTTATTCATGTAGTATTTACTGCTGAAGAAAATGGAAAACCATGCAGTTCAAACCTGTGTTGTTCAAGGGTCAACTCTACAAACAGATCAGACAAGGTGAGCTTATTTGTTTATTTGTCTCAGGGGTGCATGGTCCTTCTATGGACAAGTCAAAACAATGGCAAAATCTGGAAATACAAGTGAGTCCCCCAGTACCAAATCCAAATGCTCCAATCAGGGGTGTATGCTTTTTTGTTGCTGTTTTTAGACTCTTCTCTCCTTAAAAAGCTGAGTGGCCTCCAGCTCTCTGTTCCAACAGCCAAAGCTATGGATGCCAGTTGTGAGTTCAGCCTCTCTCCTCCCTCCGAACAGGAAATGTGCATGTTGTATGTGGATTAATTTCTGATATTTCTCACAGCGAAGGTTTTGGCTCCAGGCTCTTCCACCTTGAATCTGCCTCCCTGCAGGATGGAAACAGGGCCCAAGAGCAGCCTCATGCACTTTCTTGCTAGCAGGGCTGTGCCAACAGCATCTCCCTGCCCTGGCCTCCTTCAGCGTGAGACTTGGGGAAGATAGGAATGACGGCTTGGCAAGGTGAGGCCCAAGGAGCCTGGTGGACTCTGCAGGCCTGGAGATGCACACTCAGGGAAAGACGTGGCTTCATTTCCCACATTTTTTTTACACAAAGCATCATTATAGGGAAGTGCTTCCATATGGCCCACAGAAAATCTCAGCCAAAAACAGCTTCAGTTGGCCAGATTCAGAGCAGTAACAGACATGAAGGGGCCATAATGAAAAGCAAGGATGAGAAGCACCAGGTTTTCACACAGGCAGGCAGGCATCTTTGCTAACTTTAGCCTCAGCCCTAGAGCAGGCAGACAGAGCTTGGACTTGCCAGCAGCATGCCCCCAGCTCTACTAGCTCCCTTTAGAGATCTGTCTCTGAGATCCAGCTGCTCTTCCTTTGCAGAAATTATTCAAAAGTATTAAATGTTTTAAACCTTTTTCTCTAGTCACTAAGCACCCTTCTGCCACAATTATTCCTAAAGCTTGCACGGATATTTTGTTGTTCTGAAATTGTTTTTTCTACTGTTAATCCCTTTGCCAATGCTTTGCCCTAAAGAAGAAAGAAATGATGTAGAGATCATAGCTTCCAGTGAAGAAAAGGATGGCTGGAGAGTAGGGTCATCTCCCTTTATCCTTCAGCCAATGTTAACTACATGTCAGACACTTTTTCCTACATAGTTTAATTTGATCCTCACAATGACCCTAAGAGCTGACTGAGTATAATTATTATCCCCATGGGTGAATCTGTTTGAGAGTCTTCTCTCAAGCAGCTGATTCTACCTCCTAATGAACAGAGTGTAAAAAGAAGAAGAAAAAACTGTTCTGGAACACAGTTAATTTCTCACCATGTTCTCCAAGGGCACCTAGAGTCACTCAGTTCTTAACATGGTGTGATTGTGTACCCACTCCTTTAGTCCTGGGAAAATCCTTCCCTCCATTCATTCTCTCATGTTCTATTTACTTCTAAACCCACTGCAATCATGCTTTGGTTTTAGCCAGAAATCATTGAAACCACTCTTGCTAAGGTCACAGATTTGGCTTCAAATTGCCAATGAGAAAATTTTGGACTTTTATTCCAGTTGACCTCGAAACAGCATTTCACATGGTCGACTATTACCTCCTTTTTTGGAATTACTTATTCCTTCAGCTCCCATACTGCTTCTGCTGAGTTCTGAGTTTACCTACTCTTCTCATTATCTTTTCACTTGAATCCCCTCACACTTTTTCCCTCGCTAAATTCTCATGCCTTCCTAATATATTGTATTTATTCTCTTTGGATAAACTCAGTTAATTTATAACTAAAGGGAATTCCCTGGTGGTCCAGTGGCTAAGATTCCACCTTCCCAATGCAGGGGGCCCAGGTTTGATCCCTGGTCAGAGAACTAGATTCCACATGCTGCAACTAAGAGTTCGAATGCCGCAGCTAAAGATCCCATGTGTCACAATGAAGATGGAAGATCCCATGAGCTGCAACTAAGACCCGATGCAGCCATAAAAAGTTAATTACCTAAAAAATATATGTATTAAAAATGCATAACTAAAGACCATTAACAACAATGAACTGTCACATTTCAGATCAACTCTTTCACCCCAAACAAAATATAATTAACATCTGTTTGAAGGTATCAGAAAAGTAACAAAGCACTGAATACTTATGGGGCCACATTTCTGGAAAGAAGAAAACCCAAGGAGGTGAACCCTTATTTTTGGTATGCATTTCCTCTCCATACATTCCTTCCCCAGATGGACAGAAAAGAAATCCACCCAGCTGTTCAGGCTGGGAAATCTGCATCCTGAGAATAGCTTCCTCTTCTCTCTTACAGTTTTCACATTATGAATTAGCAAACTCTGCTGACTCTGTCTCCTAAATCTCTCTGCCCTCTCTGCTCCTTTACCTCTCCTACCTCGCTACAACCCCGACGAAGATAAATGTGGCATCCTAGTTGGACTCCTTGCTTCCAGGCTCACCTCCACAAGTTGCCAGAATCACTTCATTAAAATGCAAATCTAATCAAGTCCCTCCACTGCCTAAATTGCTGTAATGACTTCACTGAACCTGAAACGTGACTCACAACAATGAAGGCCTTTATGATTCCTTCTGAATGCCACTGTTTCTTTCCTCCCACCCTAACCAATGTGCAATCCTAGGTTACTCAAGAAAGTCCAGGCTTCACTCTAATGTCACGCAATGAGCTTTGTGCTTCCTCTGCCTGGAAAACCCTCTCCACCCTCCACTCCTCCTCTACGGTTCTCCCCATTTTGGGAGAATGAGTAAAATCCCGTTTCATAGATTTCCCTAGCAGTCCAATGGTTAGGACTCTGTGCTCCCAATGCAAGGGGCACAGGTTCAATCCCTGGTGGGAAACTATGATCCCACAAGCCAATCAGTGTGGCCAAAAAAATAAATAAACTTTTGGCTTCCCTGATAGCTCAGTTGGTAAAGAATCTCTCTGCAATGCAGGAGACCCTGGTTTGATTCCTGGGTCGGGAAGATCCCCTGGAGAAGGGAAGAGCTACCAACTCCAGTATTCTGGCCTGGAGAATCCCATGGACCAATCCATGAGGTTGCAAAGAGTCAGACAGGACTGAGCGACTTTTACTTTCGTTTCTGTTTCATAAGTTAAATCCAAATAAACTCAAAGGAATAAGATTTTAAAGTAGGAACACACATACAAAAAAGCACTGGCAGAAGGCATACATGTATAATTTTTTTCTCTTTAAGGCAGGGGGTAGGCAAACTATACCCTGAGGGTCAAATTTAGCCTGCAGGCTAGTTTTGTAAATAAAACTTTATTGGAACACAGCTCTTCCCATTGGTTCACTGGTTGCCTGTGGCTGCTTTTCACCTGCAGCAGCAGTGCTGAGTAGCTAAGACAGAAACTATATAGGCTAAAAAGCCCTTAAATATTTCCTCTCTACCCCTTTACAGAAAAAGTTGACTGACCCATAATTTAAAAAAAAGCAGATATTACCAGACTTAAAAGGTGGAGAATTCTGTGTATCTATAATTTAGAAACTACTGATTCTACAAACAATACTGAAAGTCAAATGACAAACTGAGAATAGTAAAAACAGTTACAACAAATAGTACATATTCATGATACAAGTGAGGAAAAGATCACCATCCAAATAGGGAAAAGAGTAAATGACTTCAGCAGTTGATTGAAAGATAAAAAAGCATAAGTGGACAATAAATGCAGGACAATATTTCAATAAATATAGGATGATATTTTCTACCTTGTTAGCAATCAAAAGGGGGCAAAGAAATAATGACTCCTAGTTTACCTTAAAAAATCAGCAAATAAAAAAAAACAGTTGTACTCTGTATTGGCAAAAGTTCAAAGAAATAGGTAATCTAAGAAGAGGTAATGGGAATTAAAATTTGATCTATTACACTTTTGGGGAGAAATGTATCTTATAGAACACCAGTCAAAAGTTCTTACTACCTAAAAACCTTAGCAATGGGAAAACGTTATCATACTATCAGAGGGTCTAAAGCACATGCTGTTGTATGGTAATGTATTGGGTTTAAAACCTACGTTTTTCAGGAGACACGTGTGACTTTGACTGTCCCCGCACCAGCCTGCAGGTGGCGCCGTCACCAGCACAGACACCACAGTTGTCCTCCTTGGCGTTGCTCCCCAGTTGCCGGTCGCAGCCCACTGCCTGCAGACAGAAGATGGCGGTCAGGAGTGGATAGAGATATGGGCATATCAAACCTTATATATTTCATAAATCATACTGATGGTGTTGTCCTTCTTAAATGTATGAGTTGGCTCTCTTTGATGAGAACATAGATTTTAAAATATATAATAATAAATAAAGGGACTTCCCTGAGGATCCTGGGGTTAGGACCTCTGGATTTACCTCCCAATGCCCAGGATGTGTGAGTTTGATTCCTGGTTAGGAGCTAAGTTCCCACATGGCTCATGGCCAAAAAAAAAAAAAAATCCCAAAACATAAAACAGAAGCAATATTGTAACAAATTCAATAAAGAATTTGAAAATGGTCAAATCAAAAAAAATCTTAAAAATAATAACATATACAGCTTTACAGGACCGTGTCATTTATATATAAGATTCTTATCCAAAGACCAAAGAATTAAAGATGAATGGAGGCTGCCCCTTGACACTCTCACCCTTAGCTTTTTTATTTATACTTCTAATTCAGCTATTTTATGTACATAAAATGAAAGGAACATTACAAATACTGCCTCTCTCCTCTTCCCCCAACCCCTTCCCTCTCTTTCTATCCTTACCCTAGTCCTGTTCTCTCATTTCTTCCCCCAGATGACCACTATTTTGAGGTTGATATATATCCTTCTGGTCCATAGTTTAATTTTTTTCTGTTTTAATCTCAATCTATACCTACATCCCTGGTCTTCAGATCATAAAGAATCTGCCTGCAATGCAGGAGACCTGGGTTCAATCCCTGGGTTGGAAAGATCCCCTGGAGAAAAGAATGGCAATCTACTCCAAGATTCTTGCCTGGAGAATCCCATGGACAGAGGAGCCTGGTGGGCTATAATCCATGGGGTCGCAAAGAGTCAGACACAACTAAGTGACTAACACACATACCTATATCTTATTCATAGTGATAAATCCATCTCTCTCAATATCTTGTATCTGGATCTTTATATCTCTTTCTGTATCATTATCTATATTTATACCTATATATCTTTACTTGTATATGTATATATATGTGTATATATTATTCTTATAAAAACTTTTATAAATAATTTTTAAAATATAAGGAGTTAACAAGAGATATATCTCAGAATACATTTATACTGACATCCTTCAGTCTCTTGTGAATTATTACTTTTTGTGAGTGAAGTGAAGTGAAGTGAAAGTCGCTCAGTCGTGTCCAACTCTTTGCGACCCCATGGGCTTATTATTATTAGTCCATGGAATTCTCCAGGCCAGAATACTGGAGTGGGTAGCCTATCCCTTCTCCAGCAGATCTCCCAACCCAGGAGTTGAACCAGGGTCTCCTGCATCGCAGGTGGATTCTTTACCCACTGAGCTATGAGGGAAGCTTTTGTGAGTACTGTGTGTGTATCTGCTGAACTGTGAGCTTCCTTATATGAGAAAAAGGGCTACGTCTTATATTTCTTTTTATTTTATTAATATGACTTTTACATGACATATGCCCAGTAATATTAACACTAACTAATGAGCTTGTTTATTTCTAACTCTCTGCACACATTCAGTGTTATTTGTATTTATATGCTTGGTGGTTAAGTACAGAGACCTTGGAGGCAAACAGCCCAATTACAACAACTACCCAGCCCTACCACCCTTCTCAAGATGCAGGATGTAAAACAATGCAAACTACTCCAGGAGACTCATTTTCCTCAAGAGTAAAATAGGGACACTTAGACATGCTTCACACAGGGTCTATACTAGGAACGAAATGAGAAAATACATGTAAAACTCCTCGTACAGTGATTAGAATACTCGAAGGGCTCAACAAAAGAGAGCCCCCTGAATCACCTCTCTCTGTTTTTCATTTTGCCTGGACTCCCGGGTTGAGCCCCTACACTTCGGCTTGGGGGAACTGCTGGATCAGAGTCTGTATCCAAGGTGTTGACGGGAATATAAAACTGGAGGAAGTCAAAACCACATCTATAGACTATTCTTTCCGAAGTGCTGCTGCTGAAGGGAAGGAACAAGATCAAATGAAAGTTTCCAGGGGAGGTGGGAAAAGTTCCAAGGAAGTTTGAGGAAAAGCCTATGATTACAGATATTTTCAAATTCACAGAGGGATGTCGTGAAGAAAGGCTTTACATTTGTTTTGTGTATTTTCAAATGGTGAAAGCTACGGGTTTAGGTGTAATTTAGTTCAATATGAGAACGTATTTAGAGTCAGAGTTATCCAACAATAAATATTCAATCACAGGCTAGGTAGGAGACTTTGGGACAGGAAAACTGGAGAGGGGATTAAATTATTTGATGAGCAGCTGAATCCTCTGAGACCCCTTTCATTCTGATTATATGAATTTTTATAAAGATTATAGTGAAATAGTAATAATAATAGTTGATTTTTATTGAATGCTGGTGCTATGCCAAGCATGTAATACACATTATTCCATTTAATTTTCATGGCCACCTTTTGATACCTTTTATCTCTATTTTACAAATCTGACTGTTTCTGAGGTTACATGACTTTCCAACATTACACAACTAGTATATTGTTTGAATATCCAGGTCCTCTAACACTAGAATCTTATCACTATGCTCTACTTTCCTCACCTTTAGTATCAGCAGATGGACAACAACAAACCCAGTTATACAGGCTATAATATTAATATTTACTAAGTACATGTGGAATAACTTAAGAGTGATTGATTTTGGAACCATACTTGCATTTTTAAGATTCAATCAATGAGTAACTTGTGTTCAAGCAACTTTCTCCAAGGGGAGTAATTCTACCATTAAATTATAGAAATACTGTTCCTGGGCCAAGCTCTGTCCTCACACATGTGAGTCCCTGAGCACTTCACATTTCATGAGAATGAGAATCGCTCTTTATCTGGTCATCCAGGAAGGGTGTGGGTTTAGGAGCTAGGATGGGCTTATTTTGAAGAGTGTTTAGAGCTTTGCAAGATCTTGGGCAATCAAATACCTCCCTGAGCACTGATATTTATTTCATAATTTTTAAAGCTATAGTTCATCCAAATCTTGCAGCCAAAAAAAGCATGTGAAAACATCACAGAAAAATAATATCTGAAAAGATCTGATTGCCTTGTGATTCATAAGAGATAAGCCAAAACTGCCCTTGAAATTGAGGGACTACTGAATATTGGCTCTCAGATCTCATCATAATCAACAATGAGCAACTTTTAAAGAATTTCCTGAAGCATTTTCAAGTTCAGTGACTTCTCCTGAAGTCAAGATCTCTAGCTGTAATGATTTAAAAATCACTAATTGATAAACATATCAATAAAATGTATTAATACCCACACAGCCAATTTGTATAGAGCCAGGCATTACAGAGTCTAAATTAATAAGATGTGATTCCTATTTTGCAGTACAGTTGATAAGACAAGTTACACAAGACAGGGGATAATATAAATAAAAATTTAAGATATATGAGCAGTGCTTTGGGGAATAAATACTCATATATAAATCGTCACTTCAGCAAAGGATTATTTCATAGTTCCAGCCTATGATTTCTTACACTGTTCATAGAAGTCAGTGTTTAAATAAGGGTCTTTACTCCAGATGGAGCAAAGTATGAATTTCCCAGATCAGTCAAATTTAATCCTTCAAGAAGCAAATAATTTTTTGAGTCAACTCCTGTTTGAGATCTCTGAAAATTGAATTCTACATTACAAAAATTCTAACATTTCTGCCTAAAAAATCAGAGTATATGGAGCTATGGCAGTCATTAAGTTCAGTTCAGTCGCTCAGTCGTGTCCGACTCTTTGCGACCCCATGAATCGCAGCACGCCAGGCCTCCCTGTCAATCACTAACACCCGGAGTTCACTCAGGCTCATGTCCATGGAGTCAGTGATGCCATCCAGCCATCTCATTCTCTGTCGTCCCCTTCTCCTCCTGCCCCCAATCCCTCCCAGCATCAGAGTCTTTTCCAGTGAGTCAACTCTTCACATGAGGTGGCCAAAGTATTGGAGTTTCGGCTTCAGCATCAGTCCCTCCAATGAACACCCAGGACTGATCTCCTTTAGGATGGACTGGTTGGATCTCCTCGCAGTCCAAGGGACTCTCAAGAGTCTTCTCCAACACCACAGTTCAAAAGCGTCAATTCTTTGATGCTCAGCCTTCTTCACAGTCCAACTCTCACGTCCATACATGACCACTGGAAAAACCATAGCCTTGACTGGACAGACCTTTGTTGGCAAAGTGATGTCTCTGCTTTTCGATATGCTATCTAGGTTGGTCATAACTTTCCTTTCAAGGAGTAAGCGTCTTTTAATTTCATGGCTGCAGTCACCATCTGCAGTGATTTTGGAGCCCAGAAAAATAAAGTCTGACACTCTTTCCACTGTTTCCCCATCTATTTCCCATGAAGTGATGGGACCAGATGCCATGATCTTTGTTTTCTGACTGTCTTCACTTTCATCAAGAGGCTTTTGAGTTCCTCTTAACTTTCTGCCATAAGGGTGGTGTCATCTGCGTATCTGAGGTTATTGATATTTCTCCCGGCAATCTTGATTCCAGCTTGTGCTTCTTCCAGCCCAGCGTTTCTCTTGATGTACTCTGCATATAAGTTAAATAAGCAGGGTGACAATATACAGCCTTGACGTACTCCTTTTCCTATTTGGAACCAGTCTGTTGTTCCATGTCCAGTTCTAACTGTTGCTTCCTGATCTGTATACAAATTTCGCAAGAGGCAGGTCACGTGGTCTGGTATTCCCAAATCTTTCAGAATTTTCCACAGTCATTAGGAATATTCATAAATAATTAGTTTCTCCCTTCAGCCCATGGAGGACTGCACTTCCCCACTCCCTTAGAAATAAGTGTGGTCACTGACTGTCTTTGGCCAATGAAATATGAGTCTAAGTGTCTGCATCACTTTGATTAGAAGCTTCAAGGGTCAGCACATGAGTCACATGTTCCTCTCCTCACTACTGTAGTTATTATGCAAAATGCGTGTGCAAATAAAGGCTCCTTCAGTCTGGGTCTCTGAGACATTCAAGGGCAGAGACCCCTACTGACAGCATATATAATAAAAGAATAAAGTCATAAACTCTGACCTTTGGGAAAATTAGTCAACAGTAAACATCAAATAAGATGGTTTATGAGTAGAAGAGAAAGGAAGAGAGATTGGTGAGGCCACCAAGGAAGACTGGCTAGTCCAGTTTTGAAGTAAAAAGGTGAAAGTAGAGAGGGAAAAAAAGTGAAACGTGAGAAATTTGATAGAAGCATCAGGATAGAGGAGACAAAAGCAAATACACTTGGTGACCACAGCGTGAATTCAGGAAGGTGACACTGAGAATTGTGGTGTCATAAACAGAAATGAATAGATAGCAGTTTGAATAACTAGTGGATCTGGGAAGAACAATACTAGTTCATTTGAGAAGGGGTGGGGACTGGAGGAATTCCCATGGTGTATTGGAGGAATTTGTGGAACCTAATGTCTAGAGAGCAACACAACACTGTAAACAACTGTACGCCAACAAAATTTTTTTAAGAAAAGGATGACTCCAAGGTGTTGTGGTGAGCAACTGGAGATTGTTTTCCAGATGGAGGGATGTAGGAAGGAGAAGCTCATCTCATAAGCAAGACCAAGGTTCCTCCAAGCATAAGAAGTCAGAGATACCTGGCAGGGCCTGACACTTAGTAGATGGTTAGGGACATTTGCTACTATTACTGCTGTATTTGTTATGAACATAATAGGGTAGATGGAATAGTAAGCATTCCGTATGTTTACAGTTTTTTCCAGTGATCAAAGGAATGGAGTAGAATTCTATCCCTTCCCAACAATCCCCACACTGTCTCAGCAACCTGTCATAGTCCTCTGAGTCCTCACCCCTATTACAAGCCATGGCAGATTATACTTCAGTCACATTCATCACAGCTTTGCAAAGATCACTCTAAAAAGTACACTCATGCTAACTACTTAGTAAATAAGTCACTGCTCCCACAGGCCTCAAACAATGAATTACTTTTAACAAGAAAATTCAGAGAACCTATCAATACCAATAAATCAGTAGTTCTCAAAGTGGGGTCTCTGGGCTAGCAGCATCAGCACCTCCTGGGAACTTGTTAGAAAGCAAATTTTGAAGCCTTACCCTAGATCTTTTGGGTCAAAAGGTCTGGAATGGGGTTCAGAATACTGTGTTTTAACAAGTCCCTCAGGTGATTCTGATGTACTTTCAAGTTGGAGAACCACTAATCTAGAAAAATCCACAAGTCATATATTATAGTCTTTTGACTCTATAAGGGCAAAATTTACACTATTTTGAATAAGTAAAATATAATCTACAGGTGAATAACACTCCTTAAAATACGTTTTACATTAAAATCCTTAAAGGCAATATTTTGTCTGCATGAACAGAAGTACAGAAGAGAAAGGTTATCTTTACTGACAGTGGTCATGGCACCGGCTGGAGACAGGGGCCCGGGAAGCAGGTGTGGCTTACCTGGCAGATGCCACTGATACACATGTCCAAGGAGTCAGCAGTGCACCGAGTCCCATCCAGGACTTTGGGTGCCAGCTCCACCACCAAGTTTTGTCCCCGGGCCTGACACCTGAGTGCGCAGGGGGCGGCAGGGTCGTTGTACTGTGGAAGCCATTCATAATAACGTCCCTGGTACTGAACATCATTGTAGGCTGAACACTGCTGGGCTCGGAAGTCCTCTGCGTCTGGAGGGCAGTCCTAAAGTAGAGAAAAAGGGCCACAGGCACATCACAAGGTGAGGTGGGCCAGCATAAGGCTGAGCAAGAGTCCCATGAGAGCACACCCCCACTTCCTTCTCTCCGGAAGTCACTTCATTCCTATGGGGAGAGTGGTGGGAGGGGGTTCAGGATTGGGAACACGTGCACACCCGTGGTGGATTCACGTTAATGTATGGCAAAACCAATACAATATTGTAAAGTAAAAAAAAATTTTTTTTAATGTTAAAAAAAAAAAAAAACAAACTTCAGAATCTTCAGTGTGGAGTTCTACTGTGGAATTTTCTGATCACGGAGGGAATCACCTAATTTATTCTGATTGTTTTTCCACTCAGGTAGTTTTTTTCAGATAATTAAAGCTTACCCTATGTAAATGCCAAATTCTGCTCTATTTTAAGCATACTGAATATAAATTTTCAAACATATTACATAACCTCTTTGTTTTTCAAACAAGGGAAATGGAATGTTTTTGGAGTTTTCCCAGTGACCTAAGGTCTTCCATAGGAAATATTAATCATCATCCATGCCTTCAGGAGCCATTTCAACGTAAATGATTATTAGCCATTATTTTAACTGGCCCCAAATTGCTGCACTAATGTGGGAATTTGCGTTTGTTTCACTATTTTTGTCATCTAGTTCATAGCCTTTCCTCTCTTTCTCTCAGGCCCCCAGCCATCACTTTACTGGTACCCAGTGCCTGCCTTTGAGTGGCTCTAGAATGGAAAGAGACAACATAGCTTTTTCAAGTCTTGTCTACAACAAAAAGCAAATAAGCAGCCCCAAGGAGCTCACATGTGAAAGTCGTGGCCTGTTTGCGACCCTAGTCCATGGAATTCTCTAGGCCAGAATGCTGGAGTGGGTAGCCTCTCCCTTCTCCAGGGGATCTTCCCAACCCAGGGATCAAACTCTGGTCTCCTGCATTGTAGCCAGATTCTTTACCAGCTGAGCCACAAGGGAAGCCCAAGAATACTGGAGTGGGGAGCCTATCCCTTCTCCAGCAGATCTTCCAGACCCAGGAATCGAACTAGGGTCTCCTGCATTGCAGGCAGATTCTTTACCAACTGAGCTATCAGGGAAGCCCCAAGGAGCTGTCATACTAAAGGTAAAAAGTGTCTGTACAAGTTTTGATGACTCAAGGATCTTATTAATTACTAACGGATCTCATCAGACATTTCCAAAGCAAGATGCTGAATGACAAAAACGCTACTTTACTCTTCAAAACTGAGAACAGACTTCCCAATTAATGGGAATGAATTTACTTTTTAATTAAATAAAATAGATTCAGAGAGGTGATTTTTTTTCATATTGCAAAAGAAATAAATGTTCATTGTAAAAACTCTGGGAATAGTTTCTATTCAAAAAAAGAATAACAAAGATTCTTATACATAAATCTTTGACCAAATTTTATTATTTCCCAAAGACAAACTTATGGAAATAAAATTTCTGAGAAACAGGGTATATTTCATGAGCATTTCAAAATATTGCCTCATTGCCCTCCAGAAAGGTCTTATTATCATCGGGATACATAAGTTCCCTTTTCTCAGTATCTCTTCTCAGTTTGGATATAATTTTCCAAAATTTTTTCTAATCATAAGTGTTAAATAGAATTTCAATATTTTTAAAATTTCAATGTTTTAATTTGCATTTCTTTTCATTATTTAGGTTTAGTATCTTTTCATGTGTATTTGCCTCTTACATTAATTCTTCTAAAATTTGGTTTTTGTCCTTCATTTATCTATGGAATGTTTGTGTTTTTATTATTTTAACAGATAAAGCTATTAAATTTCATAGTGAAGTTATCAACTCTTTGTTGTTTGCATTGAAAATATTTTTTCATTTAATTTTGTTTCTGGTGCTTTGTGAAGTCAAGAAGTTTTGAATTTTTATGTAGTCATATTCATATTTCCTTTCAAGGTTTCTTTCTTTACTAATGAGATATGCTTTTCCCACCCTGCCATGAAAAAAGATAAACACTTAAATGTATTTTTCTAGTTCTTTTATAGTTTAGCAACTATGCTTAACTCTTTATTGCATTTGGAATTTATTTTGATCTATGGGGTAAGGTAGAACTCTAACTTTATTTTTCTGCAAATAGTTATTAACAGATTATCAGCCAGAATTTTAAAATATAATTTCTTCTATTTATCCTCTTTTCACTACTTGATTTTTATATTTTACTGTGTTTATGCTTTAGACCTTTATAAAATGCCTCAAATCCTTTGAATATAGTACTGTCCATGGAATTCTCCAGGCCAGAATACTGGATTGGGTAGCTTTTTCCTCCTCCAGCGGATCTTCCCAACCCAGGGATCGAACCAGGGTCTCCTGCATTGTAGGCAGATTCTTTACCAACTGAGCTATCAGGGAAGCCTTTTTTGAATATAGGTAGGGAATACATAAAATATAATTAATAAACTTTCCCCTGGAATTACTTGTATTACTTTGTCGTGAATTAATCTAAAATCTTATATTGTGTCCACATTTTTCTTTGTTCTAGCAAGATTAACCCTTAACCAAGGTCACACATATGAAAAAATCAAGTTGAAGAAGATTAAGACCAGATGACATTTTTCTCTTGGAATAAAGGCTTTGTCTTCCATCTAGCCATAGAGAAGATCATCAGTAATAAAATTATCTCAACTCCTCTTTCCTCAACCATGGCCTATTTTCTCTATATCTGACTCTTTGAAATCCAAACCAGAGAATTTAAGAGAGCAAGGTAAAAATAACTTCCCCGGCATCATACCCACTTACCATTCTAAACGTGCTCCAGGAACTGCAAGTGCTAGCTGACTCTTGAATGTCTTAAACCCCCAGACCAATGAAGCTTTACAAAATCAACTAATTAACTGAAAACAGCTAGGAAGCTAGCCGAAGCTGAGCCCTTGCTGAAGGGGTGGCCAGGTTGGTCTGTGTGACCCAGTCTCCTTTGCCAAGGCTGACTGTCAGAGGCAAACAACTAGTTCATGCCGGGTCAACCTTTCCCAGGAATTTGGAATTGCAACAGAAAAGTTGAAGCTGAGAACTCACGTTAGTCTGGGCTAGGCTAGTCATTTTTTTATGTGATGCATGTTGAAGGAAAGTGAGCCACTTCCCACAGCAAGGAAGAAATAATTAGACATGAAAGAAGGTCAGATCACAAACCATGGGTTTCAATTGAAGGAGTAAGTAACCCGGGCTTCACTTTCTGATTCCTGGGTCCTCGAGATGTGCTTATGCCTAAATTCCACTAAACATCCACCCACCCATTCAGTGAATTCCATTTCTTTAAGCCAATCTTGCTGCTGGCTGCTGCTGCTAAGTCGCTTCAGTCGTGTCTGACTCTGTGCGACCCCAGAGATGGCAGCCCACCAGGCTCCCCCGTCCCTGGGATTCTCCAGGCGAGAACACTGGAGTGGGTTGCCATTTCCTTCTCCAGTGCATGAAAGTAAAAGTGAAAGTGAAGTCACTCAGTCGTATCCGACTCCTAGCGACCCCATGGACTGCAGCCTACCAGGCTCCTCCGTCCATGGGATTTTCCAGGCAAGAGTACTGGAGTGGGGTGCCATTGCCTTCTCCAGGCTAATCTTACTGGGCTTCTATTCCTTACAAATGATGACCCCTGATTAAGACAGCCATATATCTGGACAGTGTTTTCTTGTTTACCAGGAAATATCACTGACATTCTCTCGTCATAACCACACTTCACGTGGGGTAGGTCAGGATTATCATTAGCCTCGTTTTCATAAAGGGAGGAAACAGATCCAGAAGGTCTTCAGTTGCTAACCCAAAGACAGACAACTAGAATATGACAGAGCCAAGACTGAGGCCCAAAGTAATGAGCATTCCATTCCATGATACTGCTTTCTAGTCATTCTGGGGGACAGTGACTACTTATATTAATGCTTTCATTCACATGGTGCTCTTCCAGTGTCAACACTAAGCCTGTCTAGTCTGTTTCAGCTGGGTCCCATGCCATGGCTCGAGACAATCTAGGGATCCTTGTGTCTAAAGTTTAGTTGATGTTTAGGAAGCTTGGATGCCAAACATCCTTCTGCTTCCCTTTCCCTGAGAAGTGTTTTTTCACATCAGTTAAGTTCAAGACAACACTTATTTATTAAATATATTTATGGGTTTTGCCCAGGTGACATGCTGTGAGGAACACAAAAGAAAAATATCATCCATAAGCTACCTAGTTAGCTTGTTATCTTATTGATGATGTAGAATCTATGTACATGGAATTCATTGAAACAGTAGGTTATCTATTGCTGTTTGTAGACTTATAGCAGGATTTTGCAATGAAAGAAATAAAATTGTTATCCAAAAATTAAATTTAAAATTGAATAAACAGAGTTGATTAGGAAAGAATCAATCTGATAAGGAGAGAATAGATCCTAATCAGGAAGACTTGACTCAGTCAGGAAGGAGTAGCCAGCCTGGGAGGCACAGAAATGGAAAAGGAGAAGGAGGAGGAGAGAGATGAAGAGGAAGATAAGGAGGGGAAAAGATGGGGGGAAGGGAAGATGGAGAGGGAGGTGGAGAGGGAATGAGATACAGCAGAAAACAAACAGCACCCATTCAAGGACCATTCTAAAGACAGGGGTCTCCCTTTTTATGCGAGAGAGACCATTTCCTAAGAGATGATTTATATAATGAGATTGGACCAAACTTTAATTTGGATTAGATATATTCCCCTAGATAACCAATGAGTAGGGACTCAGGAGAAATACAATTTTTGTATAAGCAAATATGAACATTTTGTCTTATCTTCCTATCCATATTATAGTATGAGCTAAATTTCATGATCCTCTTACATAGCAAATGCCAAATTTCCCAGCATAAAAATAAATTACCATAGGTGACCATTATCAGCTAGAATAAGCAAATGATGCATCATGAAGAAGTAACAGTTCAGAAAGGACCTAAAGGGTGATATGATGTGTATAGGACAAGATACGAGAGACAACATAAGCAAAAGGCAAACAGTAGAAATAAGTTCAATATCCATGAGGCACAGCCTTGTCCAGCCAGGGTGAATAAGATATAAATCTCACCAACTGCTGGAGAGCCTGAAATGCAAGTGAGGGGAATTGAAAGCAATAAAGACCTACAGTGGGGAGTGACACAGAAAAGGGACACAATACATGGCATTTTAGGAGGGCCAGGATGATAGCAAGATGGGCTGGAGTTCTGGAGACAGATATGAGAGGAAGAGGTCCTTGCCTAAAGCAGGAACAATGGGGGGAAAAAAAAACAGCTCTAAGAAAAAACTGTCAGAAATTAGAAATTAGAAAAATTAGAAATCAGAAATTAGAAAAAATGAATATAGGATCCTGAGTATAAAGAATCTTTCAGGGGTACATCAAATGTTACCTCTTCTGGAAAATTGTCAGGGAGCCCAGGGAACCCACTGTGCAGAATTATGCACACCTCAGTCTGTGTTCGTATAAAAATGTGTTTAGGCTACAAAAACACTCTTTCCAAATGATGATAAACTCATTTTAAAAAATATGTTCCCTTTGCTCTCTTCTAGCTTTACCTTTAATCCCATAAAGCCTGGTATAAAAACATATGAGTGAGTGAATTCAGGTGTAAGGCCTCCTTGCTGACATGCACGACTGCTCTTGGAACTTCTCCACTTCTCCATATACCCCTGATAAGGATAATTCTTCCCTAAGGCCTCAGTGGCCCAGCCCTGGCTGCAAGAGTCCATGCTGAGTGCTGATCGGAGGATCATGTCTGAGGACAGCCATTACCTGAAGCCATAGGACTGCACACAGGTATGCCCTGTTCCCTTCACCTCACAGGCCTTCCAGCCCAAAGTCTCATCTCCCCTAATCACTTTCAACTGTGTAGGGAGTATGAGAATTAAATTTACATATTCATGAAAAGGCACTCAGAACAATGCCTAGGATTTTTAGTAGTACTTAATGAGTCTGAGCCATTGTTGTTGCTGTTATTATTGATTTTGGTTAGGAGTTAGAAAGCTGATACACAAGTGAAAAATTACATGGTCCTAAAGCTGAGAGCCTGAGCCTTCAAATAACCAGGAACAGAAAAGTATTAGCAACCTTGGGAACAGGACTGAATGTCAGGTCTCCAGGGCTCACCGGCAGTGGCTTCTGCTTCTCAATACAGCACACTCCCCTCCGTGGCCACTAAGCGACATCCCTTGGATGGAATGGGAGGTCTTGCAGTCCCATCACATAGGGCTCTCAGGTCCCCAGCACTGTAGGTGCAGGCATCTTTGGATCACGAAGCAAGTTTCCCTTATAAAAGAGTGCCTGACCTGGGAATCACTGAAGGCAGCTTCCTTCAGAGGAGTGGGCGACATGCCCCATCCCCATGGACAGGGGAGCCACTGACTATTGAACTAGTGTGGCCTATTTCAGTGAGGACATTGGAAGCACTGAGAAGCAACAGCAGGACTCATAACTCAGTTCTCCTTCCACTTGATGAGGGCTGCAGAACAGTCTCCACTCCTGCTCTCTGGACTCCTTGGAGATTTCAAAAAGGTTATTCTAAATTCCTAATTAATGAAACAGGAAGCATCTCAAGTAATTACATGTAAAAAAGAAACCAAGATGTGACCATATTCGTACCCTGAGTTCATTCTGGTTAAATCCACTTATGGGGCTTCCCAAGGTGGTTCTAGTGGTAAAGAACCCACCTGCCCAAGCAGGAGACATGAGAGACACAGGTTCGATCCCTGGGTCAGGAAGATCCCCTGGAGGAGGGCATGGTAACCCACTCCAGTATTCTTGCCTGGAGAATCCCATGGACAGAGGAGCCTGGCGGGCTACAGTCCAAGGGGTCAGAAAAGAGTTGGACATGACTGAATCGACTCAGCATGCATGTATGCACATAGACTTACGGCATTGGACACCCTTGCAAGGTTTCTATAATCACTTCTGAAAAGGAGCAGATCTTCTACAGATCATCAACCCTGCAGCTAGGGCTGCCTTTATCCATGTGGTCTGCAGCAGGGCTTGAGTATCATGGCTGCAGATTGGCACATGGAGAGGGAGGGGTACCCTGAATACTACTGATATGAGAGATCTGCCACAGGGTGCCCTTCTTCCCTATAAAGAATGTTGTTGGAAACTCTGCATTTGTAATGGCAAATGCAGAAATTACTGTCCTATTCTAATTAAATCTCTCTAACAACCCTCGTAGGACTCCAACTCTAAGAAACAGAAGAGGGTGACATTTACATGGCTGTCCTCTCCACTAGCTCCCACCTCCTAAGCATCTCCTTCTTAACCAGCCTAGAGGTGGTGAAGATTTCTGCAGATTCCTCTGAGGGGGGGCATCAGTTAGAGACCAAGGTACTCTCAAGACCCTCAGAGCCTCAAAGGCATCAGACCTTCACTCAAACCAAAGTTTGAGTTTGACCATTGCAACCAATATGCACCAATATTAGAGATTACGTTTTATCTCTATGTTGTATGGCCCAATAATCCTAGACCTTTATCACCTTTATCTCTTGTGTCTCTCACACACACACACCCTAGAATGAAATCTCAGAATGAAATATCTTGATCTGGGCATTTAAAATGAATCCCCCAGATAGCTTCAGAGAGTACTGCTTGACAGTACTGTTGTGAAATTTATTCTGAAATGACTGCAAGGAATTTGCCATACCACTTTGTCTGAGAAGACAAGCTGTTCCATGGTGTTCATCAGAATAATGCACCTTCCCCAAAGATGGTCAAAACATAATCCCTAGGACCTGTGATTAGGCTACCTTATATGGCAAAAGGGGCTTTGCCCAAAGCATCCTTTGACTACGGTTAAGGACCCTGAGGTGGGGAGATTATCCTAGATTATCTGGGTATGTGAAACTTGTTCAGTTGTCATCAAAGGCCAATGTGACTACATAAAAATGGACAGAGAGATGTAGTGTTGCTGGCTTTGAAGATGGAAAAGGGGTCCACAAGCCAAGGAATGAGGGCAGCCTCTAGAAGTTGGAAAAGACAAAGAAAATAGATCCTTCCCTGGAGACTCCAGAAGGAATGCAGACCTGCCAACACATATTAATTTTAGCCCAATAAGATAAATTTGTGTTGCTGTAAGCAAGTGTGTTGTAATGCATTACAGCAGCAATTAAAAAATATAATGTACCCAGGCAAAAGGCAGATCTAAAAGTCGTGTGTGTAAGTCCCCCAGGCTGCTCATGCATCCACATGCTAGACTCTGCTTATATGTAAATTCCAGCCTGTGTCTATGCTCAGGTCAACTTATCTCCCTCCTTCATCCCCTCCTGGATTCCAGCTCACTTAATTGTGTACCTAAGCACACGTGTGTTGCTCGATTCTCCAAGCTCAGTTTGTCTTAAGGACACACGAAACCTATTTGCTTTGTCTCCCAAAATCCCTTTTAGGACATAGTGGACACAAATATATCTACCTGAGGGCTGGGTGTCATTGTATTTTGAGTGCCCTAAAAATTTGTTGCTGTCATTCAGTTGCTAAGTCATGTCTCACTCTCTGCGACCCCATGGACTGTAGCACACCAGTCTCCTCTGTCCTTCAATATCTCCTGGAGTTTGCTTAAACTCATGTCCATTGAGTCAGCGATGCTGTCCAACCATCTCATCCTCTGCCCAATAAATAAGTATTTTTCCCACCCATGTTTGAGAGAGAAACATTTCTGCTTCGTCACTTATTAAAACAGACTGAAAACATGGCTTGCGTTCCACAGACAAAAGGTCTTGCTAACACTGTGTGTTTTCCACTCCCCAAGTCCAGAGCTGCCCATGGAAGAGAAGTTCTAGTCAGTAGAACAGAAATGCTTACTCAGGACTGCAGTCTCACACTGGCCCAGGACAGAGGATGAGGAGAGAGGACAGTTCCCCAGTAAGTGAAATATTTAGAATAAACGGATTTAGATCTCCAGGGTTTCAGAATTTCCTTTGAACTCCTGTCATTTCAATTTGGGTATAAAATAGGATTTGTGTTTTCTGACATTTATTTTGCATTGCACATTTGTGTTGGAATTTTATTTTTTGTTCATTTTGATCACTGTAGGATGAGAGTAAGGTTTATAAACCCTTCCCAGGTGTGATTTTCTTGAGTCATGACCTTCAGTACTCCTTATTACATTTTGCAGGGGGCAGGACAGGTGTTTTGGAGCATGAGAAACAGCACTAGAGAAGTTCAAGTCTGTACTCTTCCCACATGGTCTCTGGAAAACAATTTCACCTCCCTCAACCCTAGGCTCCTCATTTGAAAAAACTAACCACACCTCATATGCCAGCATCTCAGAGATGGTTGTGAGGGTTAGGTGAAATCCCACACATAGAGCACTTTGAACTTGGAAGGCATTTATAAGTATTATGTATTGTTTCTATGAAATCAGAAATTATTAAATGCTTACCAAATAAGACCATAAAGTGACCTAAAACAGGTAGTATAAATGGAAGGTATGAGATACACAAAACCTGTCATCAATTAAACAAATATTCAAATTTTCCACAAGGAGTACCAAGAGGCCATTAGCTTTACAATACATAATATTATTACTTAAGACATGAACATATTTTATGGGATTATATATTTTTATGACAAACTTACATGATTGCTGCATGTCTTGTATCGAATATTCTGCCCTTCGCAATTCCTGCAGGAGAAAAGAAAATATGGACTTCATGGAAGTTGCAAGCAGGGGGAAAAACAAAGGAAAACCAAGGCACTTGTAAAACTTTTATTCATGAACACTGACTCAAAGATTCAAAGTTTAAATTCTAAGAAATAACTTTTAGGAATCAGGAGGCCAAAAAGTCTCATAGAACTGTCACAATAGTGAATTCTTTAGCTGAATTCATGTAATAGTATTACTTACGCACAGTTTTAACCCTAGGGTTCGTATAACCACTGAAATTAATAGTATTATAGTATTGTGTATAGTGTGTGTGTATGTGTATAATGTGTGCATATATGTTTTTTTTCCCCTATGAAAAGGAAAGGAAAGGTACTGGCAGAAGCATTTTGTGTAGCACCCCTCTGTGGATGAATTTCTCTTCTGTACTTGCTGAGGTCGCCAAGTTAACTGGGCCCTCTATAACCTCCCTCTCTAATCAAAACAACCATCTCACATATATGTGAAATCTAAAATACGACACAAATGAACATATCTATGAAATAGAAACTGACTCACAGACAAGGAGAATGGACTTAATGTTTGCCAAGGTAGGGCAGTTGGGAAGAGTCGACTGGGAGCTTGGGATTAGCAGATGTGAACTAGTATATATAGGATGGATAAAGAACAAGGTCAGACTATACAGCACAGGGAATTATATTCAATATCTATGATAAACCATATGGAAAAGAATATAAAAAAGAATTAAATATGCATAACTGAGTCACCATGCTGAAGGGCAGAAGTTACATTGTAAATCAACTATACCTCAATAAAGTTTAAAAAGCAAAAAATTTTTAAAAGCATAATTCCTAAAAAACAAAAAATTTCCTAATGCATTGAACAGGTATATTTAATCATATTTTCATATGTTACTACATTCACATTAACTGTTAAAATAGTCTAAAGAAATACAACTGTCTGTGCCAGGAATTAGCTTGTGGCAATGCTTATATTTTACTTCAGCCACTGGTCTTACTAAACAAACACTACAAAATAGTATTGGGGCAACTTTTTAGACTACCGATACTGTAGGGTCTGAAGTCATATCCCCATATACATATAGGTTTGAGAATCCAGGATGACCATCACACCCACTCCCCCTCCCCCTTCCAGCCACTTGCTCTGGGACCCTGCACTCATCTTTCAGGCAGACTTTCCTTCTGGACGTCTGGAATTCCATCTGGCAGGTCCTCTCCTCAGTGTAGGGCTTGCTGCTCTATATTTTCTATATACATTAACTCCTTAAGATAGCTCACCTGTAAACTTTTCCAACTTTTCCATGGAATTATGTGTTTACCCTCTATGTTTCCTTGGTCCATTCAATGGCAAATATGGAGCCAGAAATGCTAAACACAGGCTTAACTCACAATCTTGAATTAAAAGTCAACTGTCACTATGTCATTTGTTTTAGAATAATCTGGGAAGAATAGAACTGCTACAAATTGAATCCAAAGAGATGGGTTTTTTTTTTCTTTGCTGATGTGATTTAAATATGAGCCTATATGAAATGGCCGAACCAGTCTATGTCAGCAATATATAACTCACTGCATACTCTTTCTGATGATTCTATTTTTATCAACTATAAAAAGAATAAGTGAAAACTAATAATGTGCCAAGAAGTATAAAGGAGGAAAATATATCATTAAAAAAATCCCATCATCAAGACCTTTACCCTTAATATTTTAGCATTTCATCTTCCAGTGTTTCTGCCATAATTTATTTACAGATTCATTTATAGCCAATTCAACTGTGTATTCAGTTTAATTTAATATTATAACCATATTCCTATTTTATTAATAATTCCCTGGAAAAATTGTTTAATGACTACATAGTAAACCATTATAAATACATTACTTGTCTTGTAGTTTTGCATTTGAATTTTTTAAAATTGTGGTAAAATATACATCACATTAAATTTACAATCCTAACCAATTTTAAATATACTATGCAAGACTGTAAGTATATTCACACTGTTGTACAGACACTGGGCTTCCCTGATGGCTCAGACAGTAAAGAAGCTGCCTGCAATGTAGGAGACCCGGGTTCCATCCCTGGGTGGGGAAGATCCCTTGGAGTAGGAAACGGCAACTCACGCAAGTATTCTTGTCCATGGAGAATCCCATGGACAGAGGACCCTGGCGGGCTACAGTACATGAGATCACAGAGAGTCAGGCATGACTGAGCAACTAACACACACACAACACACACACACATTAACTTTTGTAGGCACTTGCGCCGTCTCTTGTTTTTCCCAAAATAGCCAAGACATGGAAGCAACCTAAATGTTCATTGACAAATAAATGGATAAAGAAGAAAAAAATAAATAAATAAAATAAAATTTATGTATAGTAAAATTCACTTTTGGGGAGGGTTCACAATTCCATGAGATTTAACAGATCCATACAGTTGTGTAAGCACTGCCACAATCAACATGTGGAACAGATCCTTCATCCCATAAATGCCCTCAGGTTGCCCCCCTGTAGCCAACTTCTCTTCACCCTCAGCTCCTGGCAGCCACTGACTTGTTTTCTGCCCCCATTAACTTTACCTTATCCTGTTAATGGAAGCACACAGTATATAGTCTTTTGACTATATCCATCCATGTTGATGTGTGTACCCGTACTTCACTCCTTAACTGCTGAACAGTATTCCATTGTGTGTATCACACAATTTACCTATTCACCAGCTGGATATTTGAGTTGTTTCCAGCTTTTAGCAATTATAAACACAAATGCTGTAAACATTCACACACAAGTTTTGTGTGAACACAACTTCAGTTCTCTTGGGTAAATACTCATAAGCAAGATTGCTGAGTCTCCTTATTTTATATAATAATTTTCTGTTAAATATTTTTATGCTTCCATTTTTGTTCAAATTTAGGATACATATCTAGAAATGGGTAACAAATACCAGTTGTTTCATCTTATGACTCTTTCATGCATGTATTTTTAACTCTTGTTGGCTAAGTATTATTTGACTTGGTTGTTTCTTCAAGAAGGGTAAATGTCTCTCACATTACTGAACTTTGTATTTCACAAAGGAAAGGTAATGCTGCAAGATCTATTACTTTTTTCATGATCCTTTCCCCTTAAAACTGTAGACATGCTTTATTGACCTTTGACATTTAGACTTGCAGAAGACAAGTCTGAGTTTTATTCTATTGTACATGTATTTTATTTTTTTGTGGAAGCATATAGTGTTTTGTTTCATTAGCATTTTAAGCAAAAACTACATTCAGTTCAGTTCAGTTCAGTCGCTCAGTCATGTCCGACTCTTTGCGACCCCATGAATCGCAGCACGCCAGGCCTCCCTGTCCATCACCAACTCCCAGAGTTGACTCAGACTCACATCCATCGAGTCAGTGATGCCATCCAGCCATCTCATCCTCTGTCGTCCCCTTCTCCTCCTGCCCCCTATCCCTCCCAGCATCAGAGTCTTTTCCAATGAGTCAACTCTTCGCATGAGGTGGCCAAAGTACTGGAGTTTCAGCTTTAGCATCATTCCTTCCAAAGAACACCCAGGGCTGATCTCCTTTAGAATGGACTGGTTGGATCTCCTTGCAGTCCAAGGGACTCTCAAGAGTCTTCTCCAACACCACAGTTCAAAAGCATCAATTCTTCAGTGCTCAGCCTTCTTCACAGTCCAACTCTCACATCCATACATGACCACTGGAAAAACCACAGCCTTGACTAGATGGACCTACTATTAATAGTCATGTGTTTATTTTCATCTATTTTGACTAAAAATGTTTGGCCTTTTTGACTGGAATATTCAAGGTCTTTATTTTCAGTGTTGTATATTATTCTCAGAATATAATTTTGATTACTCTCTTGTTCCAAGAATATTTGTAATTCTTAAGTGCTGTGCAGCTTGTGGGATCTCAGTTCCCCGAGCAGGGATTGAACCTGGGCCACAGCAGTGAACATGAAAGACTGGAATCCTAACCACAAGGTCACCAGGGAACAACTCTGATACACTTTTTCTTTCTTTGCAATCCTTTATAAACTCACCCTTCTCCATCTACATCTCAAACCATCCTCACCTTACTTTCTGTTTCAACTGCAGCTTGTATCCTAGTCTCTTCGTATCTGTTTTCTGGAAGATGCAATCCCTAATGGGAGTTAGAAAACATACAGGAGAAAGACATTTTGGAGTGAAATGAAGAGCACTACAGCTGCCTCCAAAAGCATTACCTAAATGATAGTTACATTTCTGAACTGAAATACAGACCAGGTACCCAATTTTCATTTGGCTACCTCTATTTTTTTTTTGGTCTTAATTTATTATATTTAAAAATGTATACATGTGTACATTCCCTTACACATTTTGAAGACAAACGTTATAAAACTAAACCCATAGCATTAGAGTTACAGACCTCATACTGGTTGAGAATTACCAAGCTAAGGTCAAAAGAGCAGAATTCAATAATGATAAGATTCAGTTGTCCCAGAGGTGTATGCTGGTTTTAGAAAAGGCAGAGGAACCAGAGATCAAATTGCCAACATCTGCTGGATCATCAAAAAAGCAAGAGAGTTCCAGAAAAACATCTATTTCTGCTTTACTGACTATGCCAAAGCCTTTGACTGTGTGGATCACAAGAAACTGTGGAAAATTCTGAAAGAGATGGGAATACCAGACCACCTGACCTGCCTCTTGAGAAACCTGTATGCAGGTCAGGAAGCAACAGCTAGAACTGGACATGGAACAACAGACTGGGTTCAAATTGGGAAAGGAGTACATCAAGGCTGTTTATTGTCACCCTGCTTATTTAACTTATATGCAGAGTACATCATGAGAAATGCTGGGCTAGATGAAGCACAAGTTGGAATCAAGATTGCCAGAAGAAAGATCAATAACCTCAGATATGCAGATGACACCACCCTTATGGCAGAAAGTGAAGAAGAACTAAAGAGCCTCTTGATGAAAGTGAAAGAGGAGAGTAAAAAGTCTGCTTAAAGCTCAACATTCAGAAAACTAAGATCATGGCATCCAGTCCCATCACTTTATGGCAAATAGATGGGGAAACAGTGGAAACAGTGGCTGATTTTATTTTGGGGGCTCCAAAATCACTGCAGATGGTGATTGCAGCCATTAAATTAAAAGACACTTACTCCTTGAAAGAAAAGTTATGACCAACTTAGACAGCATATTAAAAAGCAGAGACATTACTTTATCAACAAAGATCTGTCTAGTCAAGGCTATGGTTTTTCCAGTAGTCACGTGTGAATGTGAGAGCTGGACTATAAAGAAAGCTGAGCGCTGAAGAATTGATGCTTTTGAACTGTGGTGTTGGAGAAGACTCTTGAGAGTCCCTTGGACTGCAAGGAGATCCAACCAGTCCATCCTTTAGGAGATCAGTCCTGGGTGGTCATTGGAAGGACTGATGTTGAAGCTGAAACTCCAGTATTTTGGCCACCTGATGTGAAGAGCTGACTCATTTGAAAAGAGCCTGATGTTGGGAAAGATTGATCGCAGGAGGAGAAGGGGACGGCAGAGGGTGAGATGGTTAGATGGCATCACTGACTCAACAGACATGAGTTTGGGTAGACTCTGGGAGTTGGTGATGGACAGGAAGGCCTGGTGTGCTGTGGTTCATGGGGTCACAAAGAGTCGGACACAACTGAGAGACTGAACTGAACTGAACTGAAGTATATGGAGGCAACAAATCAAACTAACTCAGCCTTTTGCTGAGTGGCACTCTTAAGAGTTATAATGTCTGTTCCAATTTTCAAACAATGAATTAGGTTATATTTTATCAGTTATACATTCATTCATTTATTTTTTATTTTTTTTTTTAAGACTTAAGTTCTTTTATTATCTACTTCTAATTGTCCCAGTCATTTTTATTTTTATTTTATTTTTTTCCCAAATCTTCCCACCCTCTCCCTCTCCCACAGAGTCCATAAGACTGCTCTATACATCAGTGTCTCTTTTGCTGTCTCGTATACAGGGTTATCGTTACCATCTTTCTAAATTCCATATATATGCGTTAGTATACTGTATTGGTGTTTTTCCTTCTGGCTTACTTCACTCTGTATAATAGGTTCCAGTTTCATCCACCTCATTAGAACTGATTCAAATGTATTCTTTTTAATGGCTGAGTAATACTCCATTGTGTATATGTACCACAGCTTTCTTATCCATTCATCTGCTGATGGACATCTAGGTTGCTTCCATGTCCTGGCTATTATAAACAGTGCTGCGATGAACATTGGGGTACACGTGTCTCTTTCCCTTCTGGTTTCCTCAGTGTGTATGCCCAGCAGTGGGATTGCTGGATCATAAGGCAGTTCTATTTCCAGTTTTTTAAGGAATCTCCACACTGTTCTCCATAGTGGCTGTACTAGTTTGCATTCCCACCAACAGTGTAAGAGGGTTCCCTTTTCTCCACACCCTCTCCAGCATTTATTATTTGTAGACTTTTGGATCGCAGCCATTCTGACTGGTGTGAAATGGTACCTCATAGTGGTTTTGATTTGCATTTCTCTGATAATGAGTGATGTTGAGCATCTTTTCATGTGTTTGTTAGCCATCTGTATGTCTTCTTTGGAGAAATGTCTATTTAGATCTTTGGCCCATTTTTTGATTGGGTCATTTATTTTTCTGGAGTTGAGCTGTAGGAGTTGCTTATATATCTTTGAGATTAGTTGTTTGTCGGTTGCTTCATTTGCTATTATTTTCTCCCATTCTGAAGGCTGTCTTTTCACCTTGCTAATAGTTTCCTTTGATGTGCAGAAGCTTTTAAGGTTAATTAGGTCCCATTTGTTTATTTTTATTTTTATTTCCAATATTCTGGGAGGTGAATTCATTCATTTAATCAAAACTATTTGAGTACAATATATGTATTAGGCATAGGGCTGAGTACTGGTGATACAGAAATGAATGCAAATTGTTATTGAGCTAAAAAGTAAAGATACAGCTCTAAATTGATGTGATGAGTTTAATAATAAGCTATACATGGGACCTATAAACAAGAATCCAGGTATATAGTTCTCTTGACTGTTCACTGAGAACGTCTTTCTATATTATCACAATAGGTTGATCCAGTCTTAGTATTTTCTAACACTGTATATTTCCATCTTTGTGACTCATCAAAGGTATAAATTAAAATTTATTAAACTCCCAACCAGGATACATTAAATTTTAAACATTCCAGAAGCACCAAAGTAGGGGTCTGGCAGGGAAAATTTATGAGGGTGGAGAACTCTCTTTCTTGGTCAAAAGGATACAGCTCCATTCTTCTGGGAAACAACAGACAGGCCAGTGGACAAGGTCATCTACTTACATGACTCATTTCATTGTGTTTATTATGTGTGGATAAAGGGAGAAACTAAATTATAGAAAAAAGTGAAAGGGTAATTTGAACTACTCGTTTTTTTGGAAAGGCCCCAACTGAGGAAAGAGCTAACAGATTAGGGAGTTCAGTTCAGTCACTCAGTTGTGCCTGACTCTTTACAACCCCATGAACTGCAGCACGCCAGGCCTCCCTGTCCATCACCAACTCCCAGAGTCTACCCAAACTCATGTCCATTGAGTCAGTGATGTCATCTAAATCTCATCCTCTGTCGTCCCCTTCTCCTCCTGCCTTCAATCTTTCCCAACATCAGGCTCTTTTCAAATGAGTCAGCTCTTCACATCAGGTGGCCAAAGTATTGGAGTTTCAGTTTCAACATCAGTCCTTCCAATGAACACCCAGGACTGATCTCCTAAAGGATGGACTGGTTGGATCTCCTTGCAGTCCAAGGGACTCTCAAGAGTCTTCTCCAACACCACAGCTCAAAAGCATTAATTCTTCAGCGCTCAGCTTTCTTTGTAGTCCAGCTCTCACATCCACATGTGACTACTGGAAAAACCATAGCCTTGACTAGATGGACTTTTGTTGACAAAGTATTATCTCTGCTTTTTAATATGCTGTCTAGGTTGGTCATAACTTTCCTTCTAAGGAGTAAGCGTCTTTTAATTTAATGGCTGCAATCACCATCTGCAGCGATTTTGGAGCCCCAAAAAATAAAGTCTGACACTGTTTCCACTGTTTCCCCATCTATTTGCCATGAAGTGATGGGACTGGATGCCATGATCTTAGTTTTCTGAACATTGAGCTTTAAGCCAACATTTCACTCTCCTCTTTCACTTTCATCAAGAGGCTCTTTAGTTCTTCTTCACTTTCTGCCATAAGGGTGGTGTCATCTGCATATCTGAGGTTATTGATATTTCTTCTGGCAATCTTGATTCCAGCTTGTGCTTCATCCAGCCCAGCATTTCTCACGATGTACTCTGCATATAAGTTAAATAAGCAGGATGACAATATACAGCTTTGACGTACTCCTTTTCCTATTTGAAACCAGTCTGTTGTTCCATGTCCAGTTCTAACTGTTGCTTCCTGACCTGCATACAGGTTTCTCAAGAGGCAGGTCAGGTGGTCTGGTATGCCCATCTCTTTCAGAATTTTCCATACACTCACAGTTTATTTAGATCAGTTTCTTGTGATCCACACAGTCAAAGGCTTTGGTATAGTCAATAAAGCAGAAAAAGATGTTCTTCTGGAACTCTCTTGCTTTTTCAATGATCCAGTAGATGTTAGCAATTTGATCTCTGGTTCCTCTGCCTTTTCTAAAACCAGCTTGAACATCTGGAAGTTCATGGTTCATGTATTCCTGAAGCCTGGCTTGGAGAATTTTGAGTATTACTTTACTAGCATGTGAGATGAGTGCAATTGTGCAGCAGTTTGAGCATTTTTTGGTATTGCCTTTCTTTGGGATTGGAATGAAAACTGACCTTTTCCAGTCCTGTGGCCACTGCTGAGTTTTCCAAATTTGCTGGCATATTGAGTGTAGCACTTTCACAGTATCATCTTTTAGGATTTGAAACAGCTCAACTAGAATTCCATCACCTCCACTAGCTTTTTTCGTAGTCATGCTTCCTAAGGCCCACTTGACTTTGCATTCAAGAATGTCTGGCTCTAGGTGAGTGATCACACCATCATGATTATCTGGGTCATGAAGATCTTTTTTGTGTAGTTCTTCTGTGTATTCTTGCCACCTCTTAATATCTTCTGCTTGTGTTAAGTCCATACCATTTCTGTCTTTTATTGTGCCCATCTTTGCATGAAATGTTCCCTTGGTATCTCTAATTTTCTTGAAGAGATCTAGATCTACTCTTTCCCATTCTGTTGTTTTCCTCTATTTCTTTGCATTGATGGCTGAGGAAGGCTTTCTTATCTCTCCTTGCTATTCTTTGGAATTCTGCATTCAAATGGGTATATCTTTCCTTTTCTCCTTTGCTTTTCGCTTCTCTTCTTTTCACAACTATTTGTAAAGTGATAACCAAAATCTTCTTGTATCATGCTGACTTATAACCCAAGAATGCTTTTAATTCTAATTTCAAAATTAGGGAGGGAAATTATAAACCATGGTTTAAGATTGTATTTGAAATGATTTTAATACGGGAACAGAAAAACTGTGGAAACTTACAAAGAGTGACATTTTTTTTTTAAGTGTATTAGAACTTCAGAAATAATTTTTCAGATGCATTTTTAGTAATTGTTTCATTTTAGTGATTTAAATGAAAAACAAAACTAAATTTGAAAAACTTAACACTGAAAGGAAAGCACTTATTTGCTGGTGGCAGCTATGGTTATATCTCATAACTACTGGTTATGACCATATGGTTCGGGTCTATACCCCAATGCCATCTGCTATATCCTAATTGTGAGGCACTAACTGGAATCTTGAATGTTGGGCCTGAAAATCTAAACCTAAAATGTAAGTGTATCTCTACTAAAAATCCCACTACAACTGCAGCAAAGTGATATGAAAAAAGAGCATTTTATTTCATGAATTCTCAAAATATAAAGTACCATTTTAGACACATTCCTTCTCCAGTGACTTTTTATGGTGAACCTATCATGTACTAGGATGTGGATATAAGGATACAGGAAGGTTATCTCTTGGTTCCCATAATAAGTCAGTAGTAAAGGTTTTTAAACTCAAGCATCTGGTGGACATTTTTCACATCCTACTTCACTTTGTCCAACTGAACACACAGTGAACCCACACTGACTGGCCTCTATCGATGTGGCATGCTTTGGTTACAATTTAGCGTGAAAATGAATGGCTACTTTATGAAGAGGAATAAAGTAAAATCCAAGTTATTTTAAAGCTAAGGACACTGAAGTTCTAATTCCCCAAGCAGGAACCTGCCAGCTTATTCTGGAAATAATTCTTTTGGCTCAAAGCAGCTGAGCTGCAGAAATATGACTTCCAAGTTTTTAATTTCATTCTAATTATTATTTGTAAGAGCTAATGGTTATCAGGAGTATATAAAAATTCAAGAACATCATTTCACAATTATGTATTTTCTATCCATTACAACATTCATAACACCCTGAAACTGAAGATTTTTGAAGCCATAAATTTTATGAATATATAAAAAACATATGTTGATTCCACATGAGGATACAGTAAAAACATTAATAAAATTTCCCTGGAGTTTATAGCACTATAATTTATTGCATTCATTTGCTGATATATTGACTCAAATACTAGTGTCTTAAAAACTAACAAGCATGTGTTTTGAAGAATAGAAATATATTAATTTTTTAAAACAGTAGTTAACTTAAACCTGTCTTTCCCATGGTTGGCACTTGACTAGAATATCAAATTGCAAATTTCTGCAAGCAAAAGAGACATTCTGGCTGGCATATGGTCCACAGTGCAAAAGAACTATGTGTATTTAAATGTAATCAAATTCTGAAATAACTTTATCCACAAAGAAATACATAAGCAAAATAGCCACGCTCATGTCCTTTCCTAAATCATGAATTTAAAGGACACTGACAAAAAGAGAAGGCACTGAAATGCTTTCTAAAACTTTGGGATAGCTTTCTGTTGGTTTTTATGTAACCACCTCTGCATACCTCTTCCAAGAAAAGTTGACCACAAAAGCTCAATATTTATGAAGATTTAATGAGTCTCTAAGGCTGTTCAAGGATAAGGAGACCTGATAAGCTTTCCAGGGGAAGTAGATTTCTTTCTTAATAATCTCAGCATACTTCCAAAATTACAGTGAAACATCTCAATATGGGAGTGGGTACATAAGGTTTGGGGCTGCCTAAAAGGTGCGGAGCAGGAATGACAGAATTATTCATGACCCTGCTGCCTTTCCTCTGAAATAATCTAATTTCATTTTTATGGAAAGAAATAATGTTACTGCCCCTTTTTTTTTTATCAGAGTCACGGAAAGAGTGAGTATATCACAGGCCTGGCCTTGTATCAGGAGCTAAGCTGAGAACATAGATCCCCTCATCACACACTTGTCTTCCTGTAAACATCCCAGAACACACTACACTCTCATTTAACTTTTTTTTTCTTATATTTGGTAAAGAATCTTCCCTACTTTCAAATATGTATTCAAATTGGATGAGCTTAGTTCAGTTCAGTTCAGTCGCTCAGTGTCCGACTCTTCAGGGAGCAAGAAAAAATTTGGAGAATCTCAGGACCAAATGTAAAATTTAAAATATAGGTTAAGATGTGTACATAAACAGACTAAAAAATACTGCATAAGTCCTAAAAAAAAAAAAAAAAAAAACTAATTCAAGAATGGTGACTTGAAATACAATAGCAATATTTAGGATAGAACTGTTTTGGGGTCTCTACAATTATTTGTGAAATATTTTAGGTCCAAAAAAATTTCAGAAGGATGCAAACTCATGTCTACAACAGTAAGCTTCATCATTTCTTAAAACTTTTCTTCAGATTTAAGAAACGTGTCATTACAAATTTGGTGGAAGCCCCCTGCCAAACCTCCTCAATCCAATTCCCCTGCCTCCCACCCCTTGGTGAGAAGTAACCAAGTAAATGGCATCATAGTTTACATAACCTTCCACAGCTTGATTTGTCTGAACACTATGTTTCTGAAAATATCCATGTTGATAGATGCAATTCTAACCCATCCATTTTTATGACTGTAATCTAATTTATAAATATAGCTCAAATTCATCAATCCTTTTTATTTATTGATTGATTTTCTTAAAAGTCTATAAAGGTTTATGTTGGTTCTGCAATGACCCCTCTTATACTGTCACCTAGGGTACTACATTTGCAGGCTTCCCTGGTGGCTCAGCAGTAAAGAATACACCTGCAATACAGGAGACATGGGTTCTATCCCTGGGTCAGGAAGATCCCCAAAGGAAATGGAAACCCAGTCCAGTACTCTTGCCTGGGAAATCCCACGGACAGAGGAGCCTGGCAGGCTACAGTCCAAAGAGTCACAACGAGTCGGATACAACTGAGTGACTGAGCAACAACAAAGTGTACATTTGCACTAGTTTCTTAGGATACATACTCTAGTGGGACTGTTCCATTGTGGGCATTTACAGCTTCACTAGTACCAGATAATGACACACTGTCCTTTAAAGTGGGAATACCAATTTTCATTCCCATTAGCAGTGCAGAAAATTCTTGTTTTTACATATCAAGGCCAATACTTGGCATTTTTAAACTGAAAAGTTTCCCAGTCTGAAGAATATGGAATATCTCACTTTGTAGTTTTTGCATTTTTGTTGTTAGTGAGGTTAATATTTTCATGTTTTAGACTATGCAAGTTCCCCTTCTGAGAATTTCCTGTTCATATCCTTTTCCCATTCTTCTAGGTGGCTTTTGTTTTATTGTATTTCAATATCTCATACACTAATTCCTTACTGGTTATATTCATTATCAAGATTTTCTTCCACTCTATGCTTTTCTTTCTTTTGTCTTTTTTTGGCCACAACACAGGGCATGCATGCAGGATCCTAGTTCCCTCACCAAGGATCAAACCCATCCCCCTGCAGCAGAAGTGCAGTGTCTTAACCACTGGACCACCAAAGTCCCTATAGTATATATTTTTATGATACAAAGGTGTTTTCTTAGTCTGCTTGAATTTATAAATATTTTCCTTTGTAACTTATGCCCTCTGTGTCTTAGTTAAGGACACAAAGCTCACCCAGAGATCATACAGATATTCTATATATTCTTCTTCTAAATGTTTTCAAGATTCGCTTTTCATAAGCAGATTTTAATCTACCTGGAATTTATTGTTTAATGGATTGAAATTTTCCAATATTTTCCCTTTGGATATTAATAATCATATTTGAACCCCACGTATGGAATATTCATCCTTTCTCCACCAATTTTTAAATTGCCGTATGGCTGATATTCAGAGAAGGCAATGGCACCCCACTCCAGTACTCTTGCCTGGAGAATCCCATGGACGGAGGAGCCTAGAAGGCTGGAGTCCATGGGATCGCTGAGGGTCGGACAACGACTGAGCGACTTCACTTTCACTTTTCACTTTCATGCATTGGAGAAGGAAAGGGCAACGCACTCCAGTGTTCTCGCCTGGAGAATCCCAGGGACGGGGGAGCCTGGTAGGCTGCCGTCTATGGGGTCGCACAGAGTCGGACACGACTGAAGTGACTTAGCAGCAGCATGGTTGACATTTATTCAGTCAACACAGAACACTTCTTGTATTGAGGGATCACAAGGATCCCTCAAATTGTCTTCTATATTCTGTACCTTCTTTCCACCCACCCCACCTCTTCTTTAATACCAGGCAATTACGGATGTGTTCTACATGTCTATAATCTTTGCATTTCAAGAATATTACATACAGTTCCGGCAGGGAGCACGGTGAGAAGCGGATGGCGGCCTTCAACCCTGCGCCCTCCAGGTCCTCTGGCCTCCGGTGGGCAGGTGAATTAGGGGCCCGCAGACCGGAACCTCCTGAGGGCGGGCGAACCGGGGGCCCCTGGGCCGCGAACCCCGGTGGGTAGGTGAACTGGGGGCGCACTCACTGGGACAGCTTGGGCTGTCTTGCGGGGCCCCAGAGCTCTCACCACCGCCACCCACTGGAAGCCACAGCAAACCTCACCCTCACCCTCACCTCACCCTCACCCTCATTGAACAGCGGCCGCTCAGGGCCCGGATCTCGCTGAGCAACCACTGGGTTTCTTGGCCCAAGGCTGCAGGGCTTAGGCCAAGCCGCTGCCAGGCACCCGCACGGATCGGGTACCTGAGGTGACCGCTCACCGCGTGGGGGCTGACAAAGGCTTTAGCGACCCTGAAGGTGGGCGGAGCCGCAGTGGGTGACGGGTAGAAATTAACGGTTCTGCAGTTGGTGATTCTACCAAGACCTTGACGTCGAAAGATACTAACAGAAATGATGGAATAACTTACCCCATGCAGCCAATAGTTACTGCCCATCGCCCTTTGGGAAGATTTACTGTCCATTTATAGAAAGTCTGTGTGTATAATATGAAAAAGCTGCTCTCAACTTCCCCCTCAACCTTTCAAAAGAAAACTGTATCTAGGCCTTCTAGATGTAAAGAGGTTGCTGAAGTATGATAAAGTCAAGTTAGAAAATCACCTATCTTGTAAATGCCCTTTAAAAAAAAAAAAACAAAACAAAACATAGAAAAGACATGTCTTCTGGAAATGACTTTTCTAAATGGAGTTGTTTGACCACCTCTAGAAGAGCAGCAGCAGCAGAAGCGACCTCAGGAGACCCAAAGGCCCACATTTGTTCAGTGGGTTAGAGGACATGGAATGGATGACATTGAGGAAGTAAAGCAGGTTCTAGGGCAGATTGGCCGTCCTTAGAAGACATTTCCATATTATAACCATTTTTTTTGTGTGTGCATTTTATTCCACTACTGTATAAATATGGTTGACAATAAGTACTTTTTGGCAATATCTAGTCTTTCTAAATGTTCTGAAGTCCTGATATATGTTAAAACCAGAAGTAGTAAAAGGACATTTTGTAAACATCTTTATGTTAAAATTCCTTTGAAATACTGTTGGTGGGGGGTCATTGTGGCCAAAGCAACTCTTTGAACATTGAATTGTATCTACGCACTAGTTGAAGGTTGCGGGTGGCAGGGGAAGAAGGAAATGCAAAGAGCTCTGTGCCTGAGTGGTGTTACTGGGGCAAGACTAAGCATTGTGTTTTTTATGTTTGTGCATTTGATTTCATTTTGCTGTGTATATAGTGTATATAAGGGACAAGTGAGTCCTAATTTACAACATTTAGTCTTTCTAGATGTTAAAGAGATTGCTAGTCTAGGACAGAAATAGAGGTAGTAAATTAATACATTTTGTACATTTTGTGTGAAAATTTCCAGGAAAGATTGTCTTCTGAAAAACTGAGCTTTATTGCCCTCTGGGTTGGTGGAGCAGGGAGAGATGGGAAGGGGGTTGGTCTTAGGCCAGAATGCCTGTATTTTGAAGATATTTTCAGATTATAACTGTTTCATGCGTGCAGTTTATTCAAGACTGCTCTGTATATAGTGGACAAATGAAGTTCTTATTTGAAACATCTAGTCCATCTAGATGTTTAGAAGTGCCTGACATAGGTTAAGTGTAGAAGTCATAAAATATCATTTTGTAAATATCTTTTTGCTCAAATTCATAGGAACTATTATTGTCTTTGGAAGTGTTGAAATGTTAAACCACCTCCATGAGCAAGTATACTGTTGTCTGTATTTGTTCTGTGGTTTGGAGGAAGTGGGAGAGAAAGAACTGCAAAAGGTAATATGCTAGTGTGTTCGTACCTGAACATACTCAGACCAAATCATTTTCTGTATGTTATATGCATTTTGTTTGGTGTGTATATAATGGACAAATGAGTCCTAATTTTGCAACATCTAGTTTCCAGATTGAAGGCAGGAGGAGAAGGGGATGACAGAGGATGAGATGGTTGGATGGCATCACCGACTGAATGGACATGAGTTTGAGCACACTCCAGGAGGTGGTGAAGGACAGGGAAGCCTGGCATGCTGCAGTCTATGGGGTCACAAAGAGTCGGACACTACTGGGCAACTAAACAATAACAAAGCCGCTTTTGAAAACATCTTTTTATTAACATTCCTGTGAAATACTGTTGTTTGAGGGGGTGGCCAGACCACCTCTTTGAACACTGCATTGTATTTGTGTACTGGCTGAAGGCTGGGGGTGAATGAGGTTGCCAGTGAATGCCAAATTAGTCAGGAAAAAAGTTAACACATTTTAAGTAAAATTAGCACATTCTGTACACATTGTGTGGAAATTCATAGGCCAGCTTGTCTTCTGTAAATGACTTTTGGATATGAATTTGTTCAGTCGCCTCTAAGCATTACACATGCCTGTACTTGGCCACTGGATTGGTGGTGGAGAGAGGAAGTGAGGGAGGGAATTGTTCAAGCCAAACTGGTCATATTTAGAAGATACCCTAGATGATAAGCACTGTTTCGTGTCTTCTCTTGTGCTTATGCTCAGTCGTGTCCAACTCTTTGTGACAACTTTGGACTATAGCCAGGCTCCTCTGTCCATGGCATTTTTCAGGCAAGAAAACTGGAGTGGGTTCCCTCCAGAGGATCTTCCTGACCCAGGGATCAAACCCACATCTCGTATGTCTCCTAGATTGCAGGTGGGTTCCTTACCTGATGAACTACTGGGGAAGCCCCCAAATAATTATTATTTCTTGTCTTGTTCAAGACTTAGATGGGTGAAAGCTTATTTAGCAGTGCTGTGTACACAGCGGACAAGTATCTAGTCTACTTTTACAAGTATCTAATAAAAGACAATATCTAGTCTTTTAGATATTTAGAAGTGTTTAATGTGTTTAAAAGTAGTAGTAGTAGAATAATGCTTCTTATAAATAGCTTTTAAAAACTGATGGGAAATACTGTCTTTGAAAATGGGATTGTTAAACCTCCTCTCTAAACAGTACACTCTGTGCTTGTCCATTGGGTTGAAGAAGGTAGGAGGGAAGATTGCAAAGATGTTTTGCCAGAGTGTACTAGAAACCTTTCAACTTATCCATTGGTCTATGTGTTACATGTATCTCATTTACCTTTACTTTATATATTATGTATGTACTGGACAGATGGGTCCCAATTTTAAAATAGCTAGTCTCAGATATTAAAGAGGTTGCCAATATATGATAAAGTGAAGTTTCTTAGTCATGTCCGACTCTTTGTGACCCCATGGACTATCCATGGAATTTTCCAGGCCAGAATACTGGAGTGGGTAGCATCTTCCTCCTCCAGGGGATCTTCCCAACCCAGGGATCAAACTCAGGTCTCCCACACTGCAGGAGGATTCTTTACCAGCTGAGCCACAAGGGAAGCCCAATGTATGATTAAAGTGGAGTTAATAAATTAATATGTTTTGTATACTTGGTGTTATAATTCACTGAAAGGCTGTCTTCTGAAAAGGAAATTGTAAATCACATCTAAGTGAAACACGTGAGTGTACTCCGCCCACTGTTGGATAGATGGCAAATAGGAGGAACTGGGAGAAATGAGGGTTCTAGGCTAGAATATTCCTTCATAGAAGACACTTTCGGATATAACCATTGTTACACGTGTGTAGTTTATTCAATACTACTGTGTAGACAGTGGACAAACAAATCCTTATTTGAAACATCTAGGTTTTCTAGATGTATAAAAGTATACAACCTATGTTGAAAGTAGAGTTAAAGTAAGACCTTTTAAGTATTTTTTCTGTTAATTCATAGGAATGGTTGTATTTGGGGAGTGGAATTGTTAAACTTGAGTAAACTCTCCAAGAAAAGTAAGTTCATTGGGTGGTGGGGAAGCAGGGGCAGGGAAGGAAGTACAGAGAGAAGGGTTCTGTATCCATCAGTCTTTAGACAAGTTCAGACTATATAACCATTATTCTCTTTATGCATTTTAGTTAATACTGCAGTGTTTTAATCATAATTTTGCCAATATCTTTATCTAGAGACCTGTTGCCATTTTTGTACTTTCTGAAATTTTTGTTGCTAAGAAAGTCAGGATTACATTTTTTACCTTCCAGATCGAGTTGGTATAGTATATTCTTAGTTATCAAAATACTCATAGCCTTGGGACTTTGAAATGGTAAATATTCATGATGTGTGAAAAACACAATACGTAACTGTATGGTCATCCAGGTCATTGCATCTATCAGTGGTTCAATTCTTTTTACTGCTGTGTAGTATTCCATGGTATTGATATACTATAGTTTGTTTACCTATTCACCCACTGAAGGGCATGTGGGTTGTTTCCATTTTTTTTTTTTTTTTGATATTATGAGTAAAAGTTGCTAAAAACATTCAGGTTTCCATGTGAAAACAAGTCTTCATTTCTCTGGGATAAATGCCTAGGTGTACAACTGCTGGGTTGTACAGTAGTTACATGTTTAATTTTTTTAAGAAACTGCCTGTGGCCATTCTGTTTTACATTCTCACTCCTAGTATAGGAGTGATCCAGTTTATCTGAATTCTTACCAGTATTTCATTTTGTCAAATTTTTTATTTTTTTAAAAAAGCTATTCTGATACATATGTAATAATGTCTGATTGTGACTTTAATTTGTGTTTCCCTAACAGCTAGAGATATTAAGGCCATTTTCATGTACCTATTTACCACGTGTGTATCCTCTTTCCTGTGGTCATGTATGGATGTGAGAGTTGGACTGTGAAGAAGGCTGAGCACTGAAGAACTGATGTTTTTGAACTGTGGTGTTGGAGAAGACTCTTGAGAGTCCCTTGGACTGAAAGGAGATCCAACCAGTCCATTCTGAAGGAGATCAGCCCTGGGTGTTCATTGGAAGGACTGATGCTAAAGCTGAAACTCCAGTACTTTGGCCACCTCATGCAAAGAGTTGACTCATTGGAAAAGACTCTGATGCTGGCGGGGATTGGGGGCAGGAGGAGAAGGGGACGACAGAGGATGAGATGGCTGGATGGCATCTCTGACTTGATGGACGTGAGTCTGAATGAACTCCGGGAGTTGGTGATGGACAGGGAGGCCTGGCGTGCTATACGATTCATGGGGTCGCAAAGAGTCGGACACGACTGAGCGACTGAACTGAACTGAACTGATCCTCTTTAGTGAAATATCTGTTCAGCTCTTTTGTTTTTTTTCTAATTGGATTCTTTTTTTTTTTTTAATTGTTGACTGTTTTGTTCTTAATATAAATCCTGGTCCTTTATCAGCTATATGGTTTGTAAATATTTTCTCCCATTGATCTAGGTACTAATACTACAGTTTTGGCTTTGTAAGTCTTATATCAGGTGGACTGATTCCTTTTACTCTATTTTTTTCAAAATTGTTTTAAGTATTCTGTGGCTTATACCTTTTGATATAAGTTTTAGAATAATCTTATTTAATTTACAAAAATAAAACTTTGTAAGAATTTTGAGTGAAATAAATCTATAAATCAGCTTTATGCCCTACTTGTCTCCTAGAATATTGAAATCAGAGGATCCTTGAGTGAGAAATCAGAGCAGCACAAATAAAAATACCTAAAAAACATCGTCAGGCAATGAGATAGACCAGCCATATCTCCTTAAAATTAAGCTCACACCTCTTTTCCTTAAATATGAACAAGAGCCAACAAGGATCACCAGAAATCTTAGAAAAGTCTTTATTATGAAATATCATGACATAAACAAGACAGAAAACAGTAATTCAAAAAGAATTGAGACAATGCAAGGGAAAGAAAACCACCCCCCCAAACTCTATTTATATGCTGAGAGATAAAAGAGAAGATGTTGCATCTGAAAACCAGGGACAGACTGCTTTAAAAAAAAATAAATTAAGGAACAAAAAATATCTCAGAAAAAAAAAAAAAGAGAAAGAGGAAAAATGAAACTACCTAGAGAATTGGAATGTAAGTTCAGGTAAATCTCCCAGAAAGTAGGGCAAATGGACAAAGAGAAAAACAGTTAGTCTAATATCTGAATAATACATATTCAACTTCTTAAAAATTATAAATAAAAACTAAAACTTAAAAATATCTTTTTGTTAAAATTGTATAATCTCTAACATAGTTTTCAATATTCTTCACAAAATTACCCATTCTTGCCTATCCCCTAGAGCCATACTATAGTCAAGAAGGCTTTTTAAAATCAGTCCAGGATTTATTAATTCATTCATCTATTCATTAATGGAATAAAATATACTAAATTTCCACTACATGCTAGTGGTAATGTGGGGCACAGTACAGAGAGGAAAAATATATCTACACCACCTAAAATTTTGTTTCAATTATTAAAAAAATTTTTTAAAACACAATAAAATAGACACTCTGATAAAACTATATTCACAAGATCCTATAGAAGCACAGAAGTACTGCATCTAACCTAGAAAATGGTAGAAACTGCCAACAAATGCTTTAAGGAAGAAATGGAGATTGAAAGGAGTTTCCAAGGTCAACTATGTGTTAACAACCAAAAGGAGAAAAAGGATGCTTCAGGCAGAAAGAAGAGCATTGACAAAAGAAGTGATAGGTGAGCACGCAACCACTGTTTACCCATTCAAGTAACAGTATTTGAGTCCTAATCACATGTTAGATGTTAGACCTTAGAGTGGTAAAGTCAATGTCCCTTCCCTAAAAGGAGTCTTACCTACCAATAATGAGAAACATAAGAGAGGAACATCAAAGTTAGACTCAGATGTCAAGATAGATTTCCTAAATGAAGATGACCATGAAGAATAAGTAAGAATTAGCCAGACATCACACTAAAAGAGACACAAAAGAATACATGACAAGATGTAGATGATTAAGACAATAAATACACAAAGAAGGACCAGGTTTAAAATGAAGGAAAGAATGTAAGGTAACAAATACACCATAGCAGTATTTTCAAACATCATTAGAAAATAAATTAGAAAAAAATTCAAGTAGCAAGGATCTTGAAAATCATTCTCAACCACACAGGAAAATAAATAGATGAAAGTGGCCGGAGTAAAAGTAGATGAACAGAAATAACTAGCATTCATGAAAAAGAGGACAGAACAAAAAGGCAAAAACCAACAGTAAATGATATAATAGAAGAAAATTTTTCCTATAATGAAAAAGGATCTAAATCTGTACAATAAAAATGCTTACCATGTGCCAAGAAAAAATAAGAGACGGATATATAGAAACAACATTGTAAAACTCTTGAGAGAAAAAATAAAGCCTTCCATAGGCAGCCAGGCAGAACAAACACGTTATCTACCAAAGAAGAGCCAAAAAAAAAAAAGAAGCCAGCCTGAGAGGTCTATGGGCAACACTGTATGCCAAACTTTGTGGATAAAAAACTTCTGAGGCTTCAGAGGGAAAATTCGTGTCTCAGGAATTTCATACCCAAATAAGCCATTCACTGTTTATGTGTGAAGTCAAGAGAGAAACATTTTCAGATACAGAAGGATTCATAAAGTATAAGACCCACAACTTTTTCCTGAAATTAAGAAAGCTATAAAGTCTTACTGCCTGAAGTGTGGTCCACAGACAAGCAGCACTGACATCACCTGGGAATTCATTAGAAATGAAAACTCCTGGGCCCCACTCCAGACCTACTGAATCAAAGTTTATATTTTAACAAGATCCCTAGGTGATTCATATGTGCATTAAAATTCCAGAAGCACAACTCAAAACATATCCTTGCCAACGAAGTGATGATTCAGAAAGAAGAACTGAAAGTACTGACAATGAACATTGAAATAATATATGTACACAAACTCAAGTTTCGATGATGGTTTGAAATATGATTATGAAAGAAAAGATAAAAAGGGGATAAATGCTGCCAATAAATTGAGTATAAGATCCCAAGTTATAATAACAAAATCCCACTGGGTGGAAATGAAGAAGAAAAGCAGAGAACATGCATTGACTTACAAATAAGAAGAGACTAGTATTTATTACTGGCATTGATAACTATAAAGCAATTATTAAAGTATGATTTTCAAACATCTTAAATTTAATCATCAGAAATATAAAAATAAAATGGCTCAGCAAGTAAAGAATCTGCCTGCAATGCAGGAGACACAAGAGACTTGGGTTCAATCTCTGGGTCAGGAAGATCCCCTGGAGAATGAAATGGCACCTCACTCAAGTATACTTGCTTGAAAAATCTTATGGACAGAGGAGCCTGGTGGGCTACAATCCAATGTGTCACAAAGAATCAGACACGACTGAGAAACTAAGCGTGTGTGTGTATGTGTGTATGTATATATATATATATATATATATATATATATATATATATATATATATAAAATTTTGAAATTACCAGAGGTAAAGTTCAGCAAAATGAAAGAATGAAAGATTTTAAATAGAGAAGGTCATCCAAGCACATATATTGAACTCTCTCCCTCTCATAAATACCTAGTGAAATAACCAACAAAGCATATTAATAGGTTAACATCTCTACATCACAGCTAAAAATTCATAGAGGCTATACACAAGCTAGAAATTTCAATATACGTATGAATAAGACTGAATTAAAGGATGGTACACGAATATACTATTCACTTACACAAAAGAGAAGCTTGCAGGAGATGCAGGTTGGATCCCAGGGTCAGAAGATCCCCTGGAGGAGGAAATGGCAACTCACTCCAGTATTCTTGCCTGGAAAATCCCATAGACAGAGAAGCCTACAGTCCAGAGTCATGGGGTCACAATGAGTCAGACAAGACTGAATGACTGAGCATGTGCACACAAGTGCGCGTGCACACGTGTACATACACACACACACACACACACACACACACATATCTCTTCAAACAGTGCTTACACCCTATTCTCTATCTCACTTTTCCTTTTAGGACTCCAATTATACATGGTTTAGACCTTTTCATCTTATATCCATACCTTTTCATCCTTATTCTATGTTCATTCACTTTCCCTGTGTAATTTAGCATGGATATTTCTACAAATCTATACTCTCTTCTGCTGTTTCTAATCTGCTATTATGGCCATCTATTTAGTTCATGATTTTAGTTATCATTTGCTTCTACTCTCAAATTCCCATATAATTCCATTTTATGGATTCCAGTTCTTTGGTGAAATCCTATATCCTGCCATATATTTTTGTAAATACTTATTACAGGGGTTTTGTTTTTTAATACACAGGTCCTAGGACCTATTTCTAACTCTAGTACCTATTTCTATCATCTGATTTTCCTCTTGTTCTTGTCTCATGGTAAGACTGGTAATGTTTTATTGAATTATTGGCATAATCTCTAAAAATTTGTATACTCTCTGGTTGGTGTCATCTTCCTCTAGGATGTATTTTTAAGCTTCTTGGAGGCAGTTGAAACAGCAAAAAATTTCATTATTCAAGTTAGGGTTGAATTAATTAAGACTGGGTTCAGTCTTTGTAATATCTAGTCTATTTAGGATTAGATTTCCCTTTCTCCTAGGGTATAGCCCTTCAAGGATACAAACTATCACCTGAGGTGTTTACCACAGCTTTGAACTCCAATTTTTATGTTCTAGGACTATGAAACTGCCAGTAAATCTGATCAGTTTCTCAGCTTCTTAGAAGCTGGTTTCTGCTTGACTTCTCTGCCTCTTACTGCTTAAAAACTGGTAAATGCCTGGATAAAAAATATGACTCAGATAAAGTCATTTTCTGCATATCACTGCCTTCAGGGATCTGGCAGTCTCAAGTTCTAAGTCCATGATTATTTTTTACTTCTCAGTTTCTGGTTCCCAGGCTCCCCTGGTGGCTCAGCTGGTTAAGAATCTACCTGCAATGCCAGAGACCTGGGTTTGATCCCTGGGTTGGAAAGATCCCCCAGAGAAGGGAAAGGCTACCCACTCCAGTATTCTTGCCTGGAGTATTTCATGAACTGTATAGTCCATAGAGTTGCAAAGAGCTGGACACGACTGAGCAACTTTCACTTCTGGTTCCCAATTACCCATCATTAGACTGCTAATATCTGTGATAGTTTATTACATCCAAAGCATGATCCAAAGCGAAGTGAGACAAATAAGGACAAAAAAGTAGATTTTTATAAACCTACATGAATTCAATTTAAAGGCAAGTCTTTTAATCTAAGATTATGTCTACTTTTTAATGCTTAAATGCAAAAATTCTGATTGTAATTCTTTCTTGAAAAGCCTGTGATGGTGGACCATAGTTGAATTTTTGGTTTGTTTTTATTTTTGCCTTTATTTGACCAAATAAAATATTGACAACCTGTTTCAGTTCCAAATATGCTTTTTCTTTTTGGACAGCTTCCTAGTGTTTGAAACCCCAAAATCTGAGATTCTTTTCCACAGTCTACTAATCTACCTCCTTCTTCAACACTGGCCCTTTCTGCTTTCTCCCTTATCTACTGTTTTTCAGGAATAAAAGCCTCTTTTCATTTCCTGCTCCAGCAACTTTACATATGCTGGCTCCAGTATCTGGATTTTATGGCCCATTAGTTATGACCATGGAGAAGGAAATGGCAACCCACTCCACTGTTCTTGCCTGGAGAATCCCAGGGACGGGGGAGCCTGATGGGCTGCCATCTACGGGGTTGCACAGAGTTGGACACGACTGAAGCAACTTAGCAGCAGCAGCAGCAGCAGTTATGACCAACCTAAATAGGATATTCAAAAGCAGAGACATTACTTTGCCAACAAAGGTCCATCTAGTCAAGGCTATGGTTTTTCCTGTGGTCATGTATGGATGTGAGAGTTGGACTGTGAAGAAGGCTGAGCGCCGAAGAATTGATGCTTTTGAACTGTGGTGTTGGAGAAGACTCTTGAGAGTCCCTTGGACTGCAAGGAGATCCAACCAGTCCATTCTGAAGGAGATCAGCCCTGGGATTTCTTTGGAAGGAATGATGCTAAAGCTGAAACTCCAGTACTTTGGCCACCTCATGCGAAGTGTTGACTCATTGGAAAAGACTCTGATGCTGGGAGGGATTGGGGGCAGGAGAAGAAGGGGATGACAGAGGATGAGATGGCTGGATGGCATCACTGACTTGATGGACGTGAGTCTGAATGAACTCCGGGAGTTGGTGATGGACAGGGAGGTCTGGCGTGCAGCGATTCATGGGGTTGCAAAGAGTTGGACACGACTGAGCGACTGAACTGAACTGAACCCTCCACCCTCATATAATTCACTTCCTCTAAGCAGTCGGGTCTCAAAAAGAGACTCTCAGTACAGAGGACTTCCCTGTGTTGGCATTACCTACCCCCTTGACAAAATGTTAATTTCACATAATTTGATTACATACTTGTCTATTGTTTGTCTCTCTAGATTATAAGAACCATGAGGGCAAGTTCTGTGCTAGTTTATTTTTTTAACTTATTCATTTAGCTGTGTTGGGTCTTAGTTGTGGCCTACAGGATCTTCATTGCGCCATGCGGGATCTTTTGTTGCAATGCACAGACTCTCTAGTTGTGGAACTGGCTTTCCGGAGAGAGACCCAGTAGTTGTGGCATGCAGACTTAGTTGCTCCATGGCATGTGGGATCTTAGTTCCCCGACCAGGGATTGAACCCACATCCCCCACACTGCAAGGTGGACTCAACCACTAGACCACCAGGGAAGTCCCTCTGTGTTAGTTAATTCACAATTGTTAAACTGCTTGCCCACACCAAGGTATAAAAAACATTTTGGAGCTGGAGACTTGGGTAGTATAAGGATTTCTGAAGATTTCTTTGAGAAATCTATGCTGGGAGCCTAATCCTCAGTCTGCTGTAACAGAAAGAGAAGAAACAAGGGCTTCGATCTGCTAACCCCCAGTCAAGAGGAAGAAATTTTGGGAATGCCAGCTGAAGAGTTCAATAGGTGTCCCTTGCAGTTGGTTGGTATCTAATCCACACTTGAGATACATAAGGGCTGAGAGCTCAGCTGCAGTGGACTGTGTAAGCAGAGAAAGTGTTGCTGTATTGGCTCCTAGAACTGGGAAGTGTCTTTAGCAAAGTTGACAGGAGGGTTTCCAATGAACCAGATGTGGGCTGCATGCAAGACAGTCAGTGTGAGTTGTCTTAGGAACAAACATACCAAGACAGCTGCTGAGGGGTGAGTATATATAAATAGGGAGAGGCTGGGACATGTCTAGGTGTCCTAGAATAGGAAAGAGCAGCATTACCAAGTTAGAGGATTGCGAATACCACATCTCAAGTGAACTGCACGCAAAGAATCCCAAGGGACTGGGTGGGGGTGGGGAGGAGGAGGAGATAACGTCTCAGAGAAATCCATCAAAGTGTTCACAATAGATGAAAAGTAGCTTTAAATACCTCCTAACCAGATAGCATCAATGCCTGCTCCCTAAATTAATGGCAGGAGCTTCCCAGGTGACTCGGTGGTAAAGAATCTTTCTGCCAGTGCAGGAGATGAGGGTTAATAATTGGGCTGGGAAGATGCCCTGAAGGGAATGGCAACCCACTCCAGTATTCTTGCCTGGGAAATCCCAGGACAGAGGAGCCTGGCGGGCTACAGTCCATGGGGTCGCAGAGTCAGACACAACCAAGCAACTGAGCGCACACACACACAAAGTCATGGCAACACTCCACTCCTCCTCCTTCTCCTCTACTCTTGCCAAAATCTCTTTTTCTGAGTATGTACAGAGAAGGCAGAAAAAGCTGAAGAGTTGCCCTTCCTAACTTGAAGCCCTTCCAGTAGCAGCCAACTACAGTTAGGAGAGAGAAGACACAAATTCACACTGAGATAGACCACTTGGAAAAAATCATATTCTAGGCAAAATCAAAGCACTTTTTAAATACAGTAATAAGCATGGAAGCATTTTGGTTGTATGACAACAAGATGAAAATGCCCATTCATGGTCCTTAATATATTCCTCTAATTCTTTTGAACAAATACAAGTACATACTATTTTTATTTTCTAATTTTGCCTTTATCTCTTTTGCCAGTGGATAAGTGGAATTTATGGTGTTTAACTGATCCTTGATTTGAATAAGGACCATTTATACCAGTGATTCAAATGGAACCTTGATCAAAATTTTGAGGTTAAGTAGTCTCATCCCCTTTATTCTTCCTAATTATTGCCTTGGCATTTATCACAGGATATATTTTTTATGAGGGCAGGGCATGAGGGATGATGCCAAGGAAATATAAAATGCTCTAATATATGGGGTTTGGCTTTTATATTCAGTTTTTGGTGATTGGGGAGGTACACACCACTTTTAAAAAGTAAAAGACAAACACAAATAAACCCCACTCTTTTCCTATCTGAAAGTGAAAGTGTCAGTCACTTCCAATTCTTTGGGACCCCACAGACAGTAGCCTGCCAGGCTCCTCTGTCCATGGAATTCTTCAGGCAGGAATACTGGAGCGGGTTGCCATTTCCTATTCCGGGGCATCTTCCTGACCCAGGGATCGAACCCAGGTCTCCTGCATTGCAGGCAGATTCTTTACCGTCTGAGCCACCAGGGAAGCCACTAAATATTTAGACATTGCAGATGTTATACCACCAGCACAGTACTTTCTAAAGCCATGAAGCCAAGTTGTCTTCCCAACACCACCCATCCAAAGGGGCTGACGTCCCACAGAGAAGAGCAGATGAAGCTGCCACTTACCTGCCAGTCAAACATCTCCGCAGAGAATATGAGGCTCCTCCCCCGCAAGTCCTCGAGCAGTCACTCCAGTCTCCCCAGGCGTCCCAGTTGCTATCTTTCTCTTCATCTGAACGAGTGTTTCTTGAGGTCTGGGAAATGGAAAGCACAATAAATTATAGACAAAATGCTAGAGATACCCAAAGGCTTTCCTAGTTTTTGCAGACTCTTAGTCTAAGCTGTTCACAAGCACTAAAGTTGCCTGAAAGTGTTTGCTTCAGAATGGTTACATCAAACACACACAATAGTTAGGGTTTTAAAAAAATATTTATTTATTTACTTGGCTGCACTGGGTCTTAACTGCTGGTACACGGCATCTTCGATCTTCACTGGGGCATGTGGACTCTTAATTGTGGCATGCAGGACCTAGTTCCCTGACTGGGGATTGAACTGGGGTTCACTGCATTGGGAGCACAGAGTCTTAGCCACTGGGCCACCAGGGGAGTCCCACACATAAGATAGTTTTATATGGAAACTAGAGGCACATGAATACCTTTCCACTTATGAGGGTTTTATCCAGATGGCTTCCTAGCTCAGTTTTAAATGTGATATTTTATCATTTCAACATTTAAATACATTGGCTAAATATGAAAAATAAAATTTATTATTATTAATTTGTTTTATAACTTACATAGCAGGGTCCTACCTTGTACCTAAGGCATTCTCACCTCTGTCTGTCATATAGACTGGTGCAAACTTCAAGGAAACCTTTGTGCATGGGGATTTGTGGAACCTCCTGAGAGAGGCTCCACCCCAAGAAGACAAAATAGATAAAGCTTCAGGGTCCAAGAAAATAGAGAAAGTTAAATTATGAATACAGTTGGTTTAATTTGTTTTCTGGATTTGCCACCATTGATTTATATCAATATAGTGTGTGTGTGTGTGTGTGTGTGTGTGTGTGTGTGTGTGTGTGTGTGTTAGTTGCTTGTCATGTCCAACTCTATACAACCCCATGGACTGTAGCCCTCCAGGCTCCTTTGTCCATGGGATTCTCCAGGCAAGAATACTGGAATGAGTTGCCATTTCCTCCTCTAGGGGATCTCTCTGACCCAGGGATCGAACCTAGGTCTTCTGCATTCAGGCAGATTCTTTACTATCTGAGCCACCAGGGAAGCCCTTATATCAAGATACGTTAGAGAAAAGAGAACTGGGAGAGTTTAAAAAATTTTAAATATATAGATGGATATAGGCTCAATGGTAAGCAATCCATCTGCCAATGCAAAAGATGTAAGAGACATGGGTTCAATCCCTTGGTCAGGAAGATACCCTGGAGAAGGAAACGGCAACCCACTCCAGTATTCTTGCCTGGGAAATCCCATGGACACGGGCACCAGGTGGGCTACAGCCCACGGGGTTGCAAAGAGTCAGATACAACTGAGTGACTGAGCATACATACACACAGAAATGAAAAGAAATGATGTGTATTACTTAAATAAAATTACGAAACTTTACAAAGAGGACTAACGCAGACTCAAAGAAATGGAGAAACATACCATAGTCCTAAATAGCTGGACTCAATACTGCAAAATGTCAATTCTCTCCAAATTCATCTATAAATTTATAACAACTCCAATCAAAATCTCAAAAGGGGGTTTTCTGGACCTTAACAAATGATTCTAAAGTTCAACCAGTGGAGTAAATGTCTACAAGAGCCAAGAAAAAACTGTAAAAGATGGGAAATTAGAAGGATATTGCCTCAATTAAAAGAGTATAGAACTGGCATAGCAATAAGCATTCATATCTATTAAGTTTTCTTAAAAAGCCCAGAAACAGACCCAAGTATAAGAACATAGTATAGAACCACAAGTCAGTGTGATGAATGGTTTAAAAGAAAACCATAGATAACTTCTTCACAAGATACACCAAAATTAATTCAGATATATTCCAGGAATCAATATTTTAAATGTGGAAACCATAAAATAGTAAAAAAGTTATAGACTAAAATCACACAGACTTGATGTAACAAAGATTGTCCTAGATACATCAACCAAGGTAGAAATCCTAAAGGAAAAGACTAACAGATTTAATTATGTTAAAATGGAAACACACATAGCATTTTCTATCCCACCTATAGATAAAGGGATAAGTATGTGAATATCCAGGTTTTCTAGGTGGCTCAGTGGTGAAGAATTCGCCTTCGAATCCAGGAGACATAAGAGACGCAGGTTCAATCCCTGGCTTAGAAATATCCCCTGGAGTAGGAAATGGCAACTCACTCCAACAGTCTTGCCTAGCAAATCCCACAGACAGAGCCTGGCAGGCTACAGTCCATGCAGTTGCAAAGAGTCAGACATGACTTAGTGACTAAACACCAACAAATGTGAATATCCACACAAAAATGCAGCAATAAAAACACAAGCATATGGGCTGGAAGAAAACCACCAAGATGCCTTTAAGGAGGGAGAGAACAAGACGAGGAGTGAAGGCTGTTGGGGAAACACACAAAAGGAATACCAACGGAACGTTTTATTCTCCTCCCTCTCCCCATAAAAGATCTGACACAAACATGACCAAACATTCAGTTTGATGAAGCCAGGTGGTACTAGAATGGATGTTAGTTTTCTCTGAACTTCTGTGGATTTGACATTTCTTTTTAAAAATTGGGGGTTAAAAGGCAATCATATTGAACATCCATAGAAGTTTGGAGAAAACAAACACCCATTCTAGTACCACCTGGCTTCATCAAATTGAATGTTTGGTCATGGTTGTGTCAGATCTTTTCTGGGAGGGGTGCCCAGAGAAAAGAGTCAGAGATTAATTAAAATGTTAGCAGCCGCTACCTCTAGGTGGAAGGATGCTGAGCAATTTTACTTCTTTTTTATTTGTGTCTCTGCATTTTGTAAAGTTCTTTTGTAAAGCCAACACTTTAATATTTTAATTGAAAACAAGCAAGCAAACAAACAAAACCACATCCTGTTGACATACAGAAAAGCTGAAGTCAGCCAGGACTTCATAGGTGAGTCCTATGTTAGAGGCCAGGAGAGTTTATGCAGGAAACCCTGACATCTAATAAACTGTAGCAAGAGACTCCACTAGATATTACACAGATTTCCTTAAGCCTTTAGGCCAAGTTACCTCATCCAACCAAAAATAAATAAAAAATTAAGAGCGGGATCTGCAGAAAGGACCTTCAAATGTGAAATGAAGAAATAATGACTCCTAGCAAGGAGGAGGTTTTCCAATAATTTTTACCCACATCTCACTGGTCAGTCGGTTTCCTGGCTTCTTACCAAGTCACCTATTTATAGCACAGTAAGCAGCCCTACTAGAGGCAATATTTCAGCAAAAGTCAAGTGAAAGGAAAGAATAAATATCTGGCAACTGATCAAGTCTGTCATCGGGGATAAGGGCTAATTAAACCCATATTATTTACTGCTCTAATTAGACCACTGTTCAGTTCAATTTTGTACACCAAATGTCACCACACAGAACTGTGTCCTGTCTATAATGTAATATAAAATAAAGTTTTAATTCATAAAAAATACAATAAGCAGTTTAATACATTCATCTGGGCTTTTAGGTTGGTGAGTTCAAATCATTTTAGGTAAACATTTAAAATATACACAGCTGAAATTGATTTTTCATTTTGTCACTTGATATACTGATAGGTTGAATGTGAAAAGTTGAAAAACATCATCATATATATTTTAAAGTGAAAGTTGAGAGTTCATTGCAATATTGTTTTAATTTGTTTTTATTCCCACTGTCCCATCTGTTCAGTTTAGAGTTTCTTTCCATAACTTCTCCACCTATACTTACCAAAAAAAAAAAGTATCTTGATTCTAAAATAACTAAAGTAGGCAAGTTATAAAGGCAGGTCTTTCGTTTCTCTGATTGAATCAATAAGACTTTTTTTTTTCTCCTAAGAAAACAGAAAATGACATCTCAAAGGGGTCCTCGAGTTTTTCTCCTCTCTCTGGCCATGAAGACAGTTAGATTTTGCTTTGAAATGCCACTGCTATTTCCTACCAGCCAATCTTCCTGCCCATCTCATCTATCTTCTTTTCCCAAGAGTAGCAATGACATCCCCATTTTATACCTACTTTTCATCTCTTCCATTTGGTGCCAACAGCATGATGATAATGATGATAACACAAACATTTAGAAAAACAAAACCTTTTAGGGGCTGAACAAAGTGCCACAGGGTTATTTCTGAACATTTACATTTGTGTGTATTCTTTCTTATAGTGAAAGAGAACTTGCTTCCCTGGAACTTTTAGCCTTCTAGAGCAGTGGATGGTGAGTCTCCATCCTCTGCTACAGAAGAACTCTTCTTGAGATTTCTCAAACCAGCTGGTATCCTCAATTGTCCCAGCTGTCTCGGGAATGTTTCCTCTCTGTGCACTCTGCTGTCTCCACATTTTTTATTTTAAAATGTAGCATCCAGAATATAACATTGCTATCTGAGAACAATACAGACCACACAGTGTCCCTATTCTCCAGGTTTCTTTTGATGAAATCTAAGTTTCCATCTCCCTTTATTCCCTCCCTTTCCCTTCCTCCCTTCCTTCCTCCTTCCCTCCCTTCCTTTCTTTCCCCTTTCTTCCTACCTTTTCCAGTCACATCATTTATTGGATCTCATTATGGAGGCAGTATTGCATAATGGTTAAAAGTTGTATGACTCTGGTTAAGAGTCATAGCCTTCTTAGCCTTTCTAAAACTCATTGAAAAATAGAGATAACTTTACTCCAACAGTATTTAAATAAATATCATCTATATAGACTGTATCACACAGCATCTCAGTAAAGGTAATAAGTGACTGTCTCAATATCTCTCTCACTCAATGTCACTCAGTTGTGTCCTATTCTTTGTGACCCCAAGGACTGTAGTCCACCAGGCTCCTCTGTCCATGGGATTCTCCAGGCAATAATGGAGTGGGTAGCCATTCCCTTTTCCAGGGGATCTTCCGGACCCAGGGATCAAACTTGGGTCTCCCACATTGCAGACAGATTCTTTACTGTCTGAACCACCAGGGAAGCCAGAATGTCTCAATAAGTATAAGCTAGCTATTGTTCTTCAAAATAATGTCTTTTTTCCTCCAAACAATGACAGGAGAGCCAGCTCTCTCCCATCTTAACTTAGGCAAGACTTAACTTTAATCGCTACTGAATTTCCTCTTGTTGGTTTTGGCCCAGAATACCAGCCTGCTGAGATCTGTTTGAACCCTGATCCTGTCACCCCATCGACAAGTCACTTTGCTCAGCTTTGCAGTTTCCATGCTCCACCCAAGTCTCTGATAAACATGCTAGACACAGCTCCCCCATCTTACAGAATTCCACATGCACATTTCTGCTTTTTTACAATAGTAAGCAGACCCTAATGCCAAGTAAGCAGCCAACTAATCAGACTTGGAATCTGTGAACACAGTTTAACATTACAATAAAAATATGAAACAAAAACCAATCACCATCATCAAGCATTAGGAGGCAGAAAGATTGGTGGGGAGGGAAAAAGCCAGCCGTCAAAAGGAATTGAATCAGAGATGCTGGGGTGGGGTCTGTATTCTTGGGCTGCATGTTGGTGGTGAGTCTCCTGAGAGAAGAGATATTTAGCAGCCGCACTTTGGTCAGCTCCAGCTCTGAAATCTAGTGACAATAAAGTAGGTTTGACTGATATTAGTTCCATATTTGACCTGAGAGTCACCCTGAAGAGGCAACTTCTGATTGTAAGTTGGGTACCACTATTCCCCATTCCTTCTTCTCAGACATCCCCATGAGCTGTCTGAAAAGTGATTAATTAAATTCCTTGTTATTAACATTTTATAAGGTAAGTTGTTATCTGAATCCTTTGTTGTTGTTGTTCAGTCACTAAGTTGTGTCTGACTCTTTGAGATCCCATGGAATGCAGTATGCCAGGCTTCCCTGTCTTTCACTGTCTCCCAGAGCTTGCTCAAGTTCATGTCCATTGAGCCAATGATGCCATATGCTAACCATCTCATCCTCTGCCACCCTTTTCTCCTCTTGCCTACAATCTTTCCCAGCATCAGGGTCTTTTCAAATGAGTCAGCTCTTTGCATCAGGTGGCCAAAGTATTGGAGTTTCAGTTTCAGCATCAGTCCTTCCAATGAATATTCAGGGTTGATTTTCTTTAGGATTGATTGGTTTGATCTCTTCGCTGTCCAAGGGTCTCTCAAGAGTCTTCTTCTCCAGCAACAGAATCTGAAATATCAATTCTTTGGCACTCAGCCTCTTTATGGACCAACTCTCATATCCACACATGAACCCTATCCATAGACTTTACCCCTAAGTCTGAGTCAACCAACATCATGTCACTCAGCGACCCTGTTCTGGGCCAGACTCTGAAATGTGCACCAAGAAAAAGCTGAAGAATCTGGTCCTGCACAAAGCAGCTACCATGTTTGTACAGAGTGAGCATCCTTGTCATAGTTGGTGTTGCCATTTTAATTACTAAGTTGTGTCTACCTCTTTGCAACCCCATGGACTGTAGCATGCCAGGCTCCTCTGTCCATGGGATTCTCCAGGCAAGAATAGTAGGGTGGGTTGCCATTTTCTTTTCCAGGGGATCTTCCCAGGTCAGGAACTGAACCCATGTCTCCCACATTCGCAGGTGGATTCTTTACCACCGAGTCACCAGGGAGGTCCATCCTTGCCAATACTTTTCCTATATTGCTTCTAACAGTCTCAACAAACCCTTGAGGTGGATATTACCAATCCTCATTTTATAGATGTACAACTGCAGCTTCCAGAACCATATGCTCAAAATGTGGGGGAGCCCATGCAGAACTCCTTCCTGCCTGACCCAGATGAAGCCTGCTTCTGTTCCCAGATGCTCCTTGCCTGCCCTTCTGGACCAGGAATCCAATCAAAAGCAGCAGCAACTTATCACCACTCCCAGTCAGCATTTCACATCTTGGATCAAACAGATCTGCTGCTGCAATTCACTTGACCACAACATTCCTTCCATATCTCAATGAAGTCTTTTTGCTTTCCTCCCCCTCTCTATGTTGTAAGCCTATTAAAAAAACAGAGACATCACTTTGCAGACAAAGGTCCATATAGTCAAAGCTATGGTTTTTCTAGTAGTCCTGTACGGATGTGAGAGTTGGACCATAAAAAAGGCTGAGTGTCAAAGAATTGATGCTTTCAAATTGTGGTGCTGGAGAAGACTCTTGAGAGTCCCTTGGACTGCAAGAAGATCAGACCAGCCAACCTAAAGGAAATCAACCCTGAATATTCATTGGAAGGACTGATGCTGAAGCTGAAGCTCCAATACTTCGGCCACCTGATGCGAAGAACTGACTCACTGGAAAAGGTCCTGATGCTGGGAAAAATTGAAAACAAAAGAAGAGGGTGACAGAGGATGAGATGGTTAGATGGCATCACTGACTTGATGGACATGAATCTGAGCAAACTGCAGGAGATAGTGAAGGACAGGGAATCCTGGTGTGCTGCAGTCCACGGGGTCACAAGGAGTCAGACACAACTTAGCGACTGAACAACAACAACATGTTGCAAGCAGAGCCCCACTTACGTTTTTCCAAAATATTTGATTTTATCGAAATTATTCCATGAGGAAGGCCTGCCTTCTTTAACTTTTTATATAGCTGAGTATAGCTGATTAACAATGTTGTGATAGTTTAAGGTGGACAGCGAAGGGACTCAGCTATACATATACATGTATCCATTCTCCCCTGAACTCCCCTCCCATCCAGGCTGCCCCATAACACTGAGCAGAGTTCCCTGTGCTATAGAGTAGGTCCTTGCTGGTTATCCATTTTAAATACAGCAGTGTGTACATGTCCATCCCAAACGCCCTAACGATCTTTTCCCCCCGTTCCTCCCCCCGGCAACCATAAGTTTGTTCTCTGTGAGTCTCTTTCTGTTTTAAAGTTCATTTGTAGCATTTCTTAGGAATATTCTTGACCAATGTTCACGGCCAAGATGCATTGGTTAACTCTCGCATACGAACATATACAAAGGGCTTGCAATGTTCAAGGTTCAGTGAGGATGAGAATCAGGTCCTCAAGACAGTGAGTAGCAGGTGAGAGAACCTAAAGGATCAGAATCAGCCCTCAGTCACTGAGAGCCATAGACACAAGGGACCAGAGCAAGTAGATGCTGAAACAGAAACAGTTTCCACCTCGGTTACTTTCCAGTTTGTTGTTCAGTCACTCAGTTGTGTCTGAGTCTTTGCAGCCCCATGGAATGTATCCTGCCAAGCTCCTCTGTCCATGGAATTTCCCAGGCAAGAATACTGCAGTGGGTTGCCATTTCCTTCTCCAGGGAATACACTAGTTCTGCTGGGAGCACTGGGCTAACCCTCGAATGTCCACATCAACTTCTCCCATGTAGTGGGATTGCAAGTGTGTTCTTATTTTTGACTCAAATCTGTTTTCTAATTGTAACGGAATTACAACACTCTATTTTCTTCCTTTTGCTCATTTATATCTCCCAGTTTAATACAATGAACATGTATACTTTATGCAATAAAACACCCAATAAAAGTTATTTTTCTTAAGGGGGAATAAAAACACTAAAGGGCAACCTGTGAAAACATATCCAGAGATGCAACATGTTGTGCTGTTTGGTTAAAACTATCAAGCTTCAAGATCTTTTAGGAAATCCTATTTTCCTAAGTAAAGTTTTACCTAGGGAATATTCTGGAAGAAAAATTTTTTTAAATATATTGTTTACTCATTATATAATAGGACCAGTTAAAGCCAAGAATATTGTAGGAATAAGTGTGCTTACAATCTCATAAAGGCTTGAGGACTTCTTGCCTTCCTTGCATCCCCATGCATAAATCAAATCATAAAATATTTCCCTGACAAGTTCTTAAATCTGTGACTTATAATGAATAGTACAGTTCAACTAGTCTTACAAAAACGTTCGTAATTAAACACAGATTTCACGTATAAGGTCACTTATTGCAAATGCTACATTAACAACTCCATATTAAAAACAACTCAAAATAGGTTCCACTGGGATACAACTGCCCAGGCATCAAGTAAATGTTCATTCCAGTGTTACCACAAAGGTTATTTTAGGAGATGGCAAACGGCTCAGATTTTTGTTAACAGTAAATACAGTCTTCAAGGTCAATACTACCTTAAGATCTTTAACAACAATTTCTTAATATGAATTGGGTAAATGACATATAATGTCACTCAAGCTATCACAGTGATCCAATAATTCAGTTCAGCTAGAATACCTAAAATACCAACATATGGAAAGCTGTGTGCTAGGCATATGCCTCTGTTTTCTTGGTTCATTCTGCACTCCACTGGGAGGTACGTATATCCACAGGTCATTACCATGATGGTCACTGACCACTAGGATTTGGTCCCCCCTTTCCTAACCAATGTGTTACCTATTATTTTGTTGTTGTTCTTTGGTTGCCAAGTTGTGTCCGACTCTTTGCTACCCCATAGACTAGCTCTCTAGGCTCCTCTGTCCATGGAATTTCCCAGGCAAGAATACTGGAATGGGTTGCCATCTCCTTCTCCAGGGGATCTTCCCAATTCATGGATCAAACTCATGTCTCCTGCGTTGGTAGGTGGATTCTTTACCACTGCGCCACCAGGGAAGCCCACCTACCTTATGAAAACTGAAAACCCTTCACTGATTCCCTGGAACACTTGTTCTGTACCTCCAGACTGTCTATGACCTGCTCTTTCTCATCCTTCAGCTCTAGTTCCTGCAGATCAGACTCATACCACATCCCATATTCCAAGCACACCGTATTTCCCATGATTGCCCAAACACATTCGACAAGTCCTGCTCACTTTTGCAAACCCCCCAAAAAATACCAAGACGCTCCTCTTGGAGCAGCTCTATTTGCAGGTGACCACTGAGTGAAGATCTAGGACCCACCAGCCCTCTTTCCCTAAAGCTGAGATGAGTATAGTTTGGGAGAGCTTCTGAGCAAGCCTCTTGCGTCTGGATTTTTCCTGCCATCCCATCACTACCTAGGAGGCTGGCCCCAGCTCTGGGATTCCTCACCTCACTGAGTCTCCTTCCCTAGTTAGCCAGGCATAGCCCGACCTGGTTATGTACTCCAGTCACCGTCACTCTCAACTTCCTGGTATAGAGGTTGATGCAGCCTACTGCACCAGTCAATCCTAAAGGAAATCAACCCTGAATATTCATTGGAAGGAACTATGCTGAAGCTGAAGCTCCAACACTTTGGCCACCTGATGCAAAGAGCTGACTCACTGGAAAAGACCCTGATGCTGGGAGAGATGGAGGGCAAGAGAAGTGGGTGACAGAGGATGAGAAGGTTGGATGGCATCATTGACTCAATGGACATGAGTTTGAGCAAACTCTTGAGACAGTTAAGGACAGGGAAGCCTGGCATGTTGTAGTCCATGGGGTCGCAAAGAGTAGGACATGACGGAAATAATGAACAACAACAATTATTCTAGTAAAAGAAAAAAACCTCCAACAAATGCCATGAAGAGGTCCCAAATCATTGCAACCATAGCTTCTCTCTGTCAGGATAAAGGAAAACCAACTAAACACTTCCAGACTTCTGAGAGTGAGGCAGGCCTTTCATATACAGCAACTTAGTCCAGCATGTTAGGTGGGAGAACTAGGTCCCAGCGGGAAAAAGGGCCGATTCAGATGGGGATAATCTGAGGAGTGATTTATTTTTTATACATACTTTATTTTTTAAACCGATTTATTTGGTTGCCTGGTCTTAGTTGCAGCATGTGGGATCTAGTTCCCTGATGTTTTGTTGTTCAGTTGCTAAGCTGTGTCCAACTCTTTGTGACCCCATAGACTGTAGCCTGCCAGGATCCTCTGTCCATGGGATTTCCCAGGCAAGAATACTAGAGCAGGTTGCCATTCCCTTCTCCAGGGGATCTTCCCGACCCAAGGATCGAACCCGTGTCTCCTGCATGACCGGGAATTAAACCTGGGTCCCCTGCATCGGCAACATGGAGTTTTAGCCAGTGGACCTCCAGGGAAGTCCCTTGAGGAGCATTTTAAAAACACACTTTGCATACAGCATAAATTAACACAACATTATATATCAGCTGTACTCCAATCAATAAAAGAAAAGCTTACACACACTCTACTCAGATGAGACAAGATACAGGGAAACCTCAGGGCTGGTACAGCGCCCGACAGTCCACATTATCTGCCTGGGCCATGCTTGCAAGATGCGGTAAAGGCAGGCAAGGGCTACGTGTAAAGGGCTGGTGGATAGAAACTAAGGCCTTTGCTCAAGAATTACAGAGGACTTCCCTGGCAGTCCAGTGGTTGAGACTTCACCTTCCCATGCAGGGGGGATGCAGGTTCAATTCCCGGTGAGGGAACTAAGATCCTACATGCCTCACGGCCCAAAAGCCAAAACATAAAACAGAAGCAATACTGTAACAAATTCAATAAAGGCTTTAAAAATGGTCCTCATCATAAAAAAAAAAAAAATCTTGAAACAAAAAAAGAATTATAGCCCACAGCAACCTCATAAAGTGAGAGCTGGGCAAACAAATACACTTCTCTCCTCCCTCGAGCCACTCCTCTGCAGTGCTCGCTACTGGCCAAACCCACCCAGGAGCCAGAGGGCCTGGGGAGACCACTGACGCGGTCCGCACAGGTCAGCCTCCCAGGGTGGGCGGGGTATGCAGCACAGGGTGGGGAGCAGTGAAGAGTGGATCTGGAGGACAAAGGGAAGCTTTCCAGCCCAGTAATTTATTGACTCACTGGAATATTTTTAAGCAGAGGAATGACTTCGGTAAATTGTATTTTGGAAAAATTACTCTGGCAGGAGTGTGGGGAAGGACTGAAGGAGGAGAGCCTCACTTAAGTGCAGAGCTGGAAGGGCCACTGCATAGAGCAGACAGGAAACAAGAGCCCAGGCTGGACACCGCCAGTGTCTGAAAGAGGAGGGCATAGATGTGAGGGGCTTTGTTGCTGTTTGTTCCGTTTTTTTCATTGAGACAGAATTAAGTGTTAACATTACATGAGTTTCAGGTGTACAACACTGTTGTCATTGTTCAGTTGCTCAGTTGTGTCTGACTCTGTGATCCCATGGACTGCAGCATGCCAGGCTTCCCTGTCCTCCACTTGCTTGCTGCAGCTTGCTTGAGTTCACGTTCACTGAGTCAGTGATGCCATCTAACCATCTCACACTCTGCCGCCCCGTCTCCTTTTGCCTTCAGTCTTTCCAATGAGTTGGCTTTTTGTATTAGGCAGACAAAGTATTGGAGCTTCAAATTTAGCATAGTACAACATCAGTTCAGTTCGTTCAGTCACTCAGTCATGTCCAACTCTTTGTGACCCCATGAACCGCAGCACGCCAGGCCTCCTTGTCCATCACCAGCTCCCGGGGTTTACCCAAACTCATGTCCATCAAGTCCGTGATGCCATTTAACCATCTCATCCTCTGTAGTCCTCTTCTCCTCCTACCTCCAATCTTTCCAATGATTCATTATTTGCACTCATTGAGAAATGATCACCATAATAAGTCTAGTTAACATCCATAACCATACATAGTTATAATTTTTTTTCTTGTGAGAAAAACTTTTTTCTTAATTTAATTGGTTTAGTTATTTTGGGCTCCACTGGGTCTTCACTGCTGCATGTGGGCTTTCTCTAGTTGCAGAGAGAAGGCATTGCTCTTCATTTCGGTGTACAGGCTTCTCTCTTGTAGAGCACAGGCTCCAGGGAACATGAGCTCCAGTACTTGTGGCACATGGGTTTAGCTGCGCCACTGCACCTGAAATCTTCCTAGACCAGGAATCGAACCCATGTCCCCTGCATTGGCAGGTGGATTCTTAACCACTGGACCAGAGAAGTCCAGGAATACTTTTAAGATCTATTCTTTCAGACATGAAGTTTTAGGGAGCTAGAACGGTAAAGGGGATCAAACCTGTGTCTCCTGCATTGGCAGGCAGATTCTTAACCACTGGACCATCAGGGAAGTCCAGGAAAACTTTTAAGATCTGTTCTTATAGACATGAAGTTTCTTACAGATATAAAGAACTAGAACCAACAGGACCTGGTAGTTGACCAGACGCAGGGAGAAAGGGGACCCTAAGATGACTCTTGGGCTTCCAGATGAAATGACTTGTGGGAGATACTCATCTCATTCAGCTTCAAAAGCATCGTCAATGCCATCCCTGAGGTGAGATGCTCAGTGGCCTTGGGTACTGAATTCGAGCAGTGCCTAGATTACAGCTAAGATAAAGGGAACAAATTGGGGTCCCAGGAGGAATCTGGCCTGTGGGTCTGATTCATCTAACTGTAATTATGTAGCTTACCACCAAAAAAGGAATTATTTATAATGTTTAAAAATATGGAGATTTCACATAAAAATCTAGATTTCTGACTTCTCAGGAAAAGAAAAGAGAAAATCAGTACAGGACTCACATCCCAACATGGTAATAATTCAAACAAAGCATGGCCACAGAGTTTGGAAGGGGCATGTGCCCTCTAATTTGTCCCCATTCAGCCACTATGAGGGTTCACGCTATGTGCCTTGTCCCCAGGGTTGCAACTGGGAGTTTGCCAGTAATGAATGACTGTCAGTGTGAAGGTAATCAGTTGACATGTGTGTAACTGATGTCAGATTCTTCAGTCTTGCTACAGAACATGTTTTAGTGAGTAAAAAATATACACACAAATAGCTTAAAAATGGGCTTCCCAGGTGGCGCTAGTGGTAAAGAATCCACCTGCCAATGCAGAAGACACAGGAGACACAGGTTCAATCCCCTGTCAGGAATGTCCCCTTGGAGATGGAAATGGCAACCCACTCCAGTATTCTTGCCTGGAAAATCCCATCGATAGAGGAGTCTGGTGGGCCACAGTCATGGGACCTCAAAGAGTCGGACATGATTGAGCACAACTTAAAACAAAAGAATGCTTTGTTGTCTTCACTGGAGACTGAGTCCAGCAATGTGCTCACAGAAGTAGAGTTTAAGAAGTTATTACATGGTGCTTAATGTCTAAACTCTACTCTCCTTAAATCCCTAGGCTTTGTCTCTGGGGTATTTCACTAATGTAATGTATTAGTGTATTTAAGAAGCTCAAATAAAAATTCCCAAAGGTTTTTCCAGTAGTCATGTATGGATGTGAGAGTTGGACTGTAAAGAAAGCTGAGTGCCAAAGAATTGATGCTTTTGAGCTGTGGTTGTGGAGAAAACTCTTGAGAGTCCCTTGGACTGCAAGGAGATCCAACCAGTCCATTCTGAGAGATCAGTCCTGGGATTTCTTTGGAAGGAATGATGCTAAAGCTGAAACTCCAGTACTTTGGCCACCTCATGTGAAGAGTTGACTCACTGGAAAAGACTCTGATGCTGGGAGGGATTAGGGGCAGGAGGAGAAGGGGACGACAGAAGATGAGATGGCTGGATGGCATCACCAACTCGATGGACGTGAGTTCTAGTGAACTCCGGGAGTTGGTGATGGACAGGGAGGCCTGGTGTGCTGCAATTCATGGGGTCACAAAAGTCAGACACAACTGAGCGACTGAACTGAACTGAACTGAACACACAAATCACAATCTGGAATTCACCTGTGTTATCACTAACACAGGACATCATGGTCCCCAGAGAGTCCATACAAGGAATTACACAGACCACCTCTCCACAACACCCCTACACAATCCCATATTAAGGATGAGAACATCTAGGCTATTTTTTCCATGAGTGCAATGTTCCTGGCTACTACACAAGTTAGAAAACAATCATAACCTCCAACTGTAGCAAGAGACATAAATATAAGTGACCCCATAAATAGGGTTTGGTTTAGCTTTGACTGTATTTTTGGTTAAAAAGAAATTCCTAAATACAAAGCTACTTTATATGAAGAAATATTTGATATATATTATTGATAATACTTTGGTAAGCTGGGGGAGAGTGGATACATGTCTATGTATGGCTGAGTCCCTTTGCTGTTCACCTGAAACTGTCACAATATTGTTAATTGGCTATACCCTAATACAAAATGTTTCTGGTGTTAAAAACAAATAAATAGAAATAAAATTTTAAAAAAAGATTCTGGAAGGGGAAGAAATAGATAGTATTTTGGTTAATCAACCTGAAGCACATACAGCACAACAGGTAAGACTGAACAGAGAGGAAAACCAAACGTTGCCAAATATAAAAGTCTGATGGAGAGTAATGGTGCGCTAGGTGACCAACTATCCCACTGAGAACAACTAGAAAAGCAAAAATATCCTCCATAAATGAAATCAAGACATTTTCAGACAAACAAAAACAGAGAGAATTCACCACTGGCAGACCAGTCCTGAAGGAAATATGAAAAGGTGTTTTTAGAGGACTTCCCTGGCAGTTAAGATTCCGCCTTTCAAGCCGGGGATGCAGGATTGATCCCTGGTAGAGGAACTAAGATCCCACATGCTGAGGGGCCACTAAGCCCTTGCACTGCAACTGCTGAGCCTACCAGCCACAACTACAGAGAAGCCCACAACGAAGATCCCACACACCGCAACCAAGATCCGATGCAGACATCAATAAATACATTTTAAAGGTGTTTTTAGGATTAAAGGAAACTTGCAGATATGGAAAGAAATGTATAGCAAAAATTAAAATGGTAAAGAAGAATGTGGGTCATTCTAAATAAAGAGCAACTATATAAAACAGCAATTATTGTGGTTTATGGCATTTAAAATATCTCTATGGCATTAACATATCTGTTAACAATGTCATATAAATCAGAAGCATGATAAACGACATTAAAGTATCCTAAGACCCTTGTATTACCTAGGAAGTGGATAAAGGGGCTAATTAATACTTGACTTTGATGAATCAAGAATACATGCTTTCCCAAATGTAGAATTACCATTTGATCCAGCAATCCTACTCCCAGGCATATACTCGCACAAAACTATAATTTAAAAAGATACATGCCCCCATATGTTCATAGCAGCACTCTTCACAACAGCCAAAACATAGAAACAATCTAGATGTCCGTTGACAGATGAAAGGATAAAAAAGATGTGGTACATATATACAATGGAATATTACTTGGCCACAAAAAAGAATGAAATAATGCCATCTGCAGCAACACAGACGCAACTAGAGATTAACATACTAAGTGAAGTCAGAAGAAGACAAATAACGTATGGTATCAGTTACATATGGAATCCAAACTATGGCACAAATGAACCCACCTATGTACAGAAACAGACTCACAGACATAGCGAACAGACTCATGGTTGCCATGGGGGGAGATGTGGGGGAGGGAAGGACTGGAAGTTTGGGATTAGCAGATGCACACTTATATATATACAGAAGTTAGGAGTGTTGTTGTTGTTCAGTCGCCCAGTTATGTCCGATTCTTTGTGACCCCATGAACTACAGCAACCAGGCTTCTCTGTCCCTCACTATCTCCCTGAGTTTGCTCAAACTCAAGTCCATTGAGTCAGTGATGCCATCCAAACATCTCATCCTCTGTTATCCCCTTCTCCTCTTGTCCTCAATCTTTCCCAGCATCAGGGTCTTTTCCAGTGAGTCAGCTCTTAGCATCAGGTGGCCAAAGTATTGGAGCTTCAGCTTCAGCATCAATCTTTCCAATGAACATTCAGGGTTGATTCCCTTTAGGATTGACTGGTATAAATTAGTATATATACAATAAAGATTGGAAAGCGAGTGGAGGAGACTTGCAAGGAAGTCAAATAATATTGACTAAAAATTAAACATGAAATTTTAAAACATAGTAACTCCACCCTCCCAATGTTTTTCATAATCTTTTGTCATATTCTAAGAGATATCTTTGAGGAAATAACTTATTATTATTCTGTGAAGGAACTTTCATCCCAAGTCTGGCAAATCCTTCAATTTCACATTTCCTTGGGGAGGCTTTATAAATAGCTGTGAAAAGAAGAGAAGCGAAAAGCAAAGGAGCAAAGGAAAGATATAAACATCTGAATGCAGAGTTCCAAAGAATAGCAAGAAGAGATAAGAAAGCCTTCTTCAGCGATCAATGCAAAGAAATAGAGGAAAACAACAGAATGGGAAAGACTAGGGATCTCTTCAAGAAAATCAGAGATACCAAAGGAATATTTCATGCAAAGATGAGCTCGATAAAGGACAGAAATGGTATGGACCTAACAGAAGCAGAAGATATTAAGAAGAGATGGCAAGAATACACAGAAGAAGTGTACAAAAAAGATCTTCACGACCCAGATAATCACGATGGTGTGATCACTGACCTAGAGCCAGACATCCTGGAATGTGAAGTCAAGTGGGCCTTAGAAAGCATCACTACAAACAAAGCTAGTGGAGGTGATGGAATTCCAGTTGAGCTATTTCAAATCCTGAAAGATTATGCTCTGAAAGTGCTGCACTCAATATGCCAGCACATTTGGAAAACTCAGCAGTGGCCACAGGACTGGAAAAGGTCAGTTTTCATTCCAATCCCAAAGAAAGGCAATGCCAAAGAATGCTCAAACTACCGCACAATTGCACTCATCTCACACACTAGTAAAGTAATGCTCAAAATTCTCCAAGCCAGACTTCAGCAATATGTGAACCGTGAACTTCCTGATGTTCAGGCTGGATTTAGAAAAGGCAGAGGAACCAGAGATCAAATTGCCAACATCCTCTGGATCATGGAAAAAGCAAAAGAGTTCCAGAAAAACATCTATTTCTGCTTTATTGACTATGCCAAAGTCTTTGACTGTGTGGATCACAATAAACTGTGGAAAATTCTTCAAGAGATGGGAATACCAGACCATCTGATCTGCCTCTTGAGAAATTTGTATGCAGGTCAGGAAGCAACAGTTAGAACTGGACGTGGAACAACAGACTGGTTCCAAATAGGAAAAGGAGTTCATCAAGGCTGTATATTGTCACCCTGCTTATTTAACTTCTATGCAGAGTACATCATGAGAAACACTGGACTGGAAGAAACACAAGCTGGAATCAAGATTGCTGGGAGAAATATCAATAACCTCAGATATGCAGATGACACCACCCTTATGGCAGAAAGTGAAGAGGAACTCAAAAGCCTCTTGATGAAAGTGAAAGTGGAGAGTGAAAAAGTTGGCTTAAAGCTCAACATTCAGAAAACAAAGATGATGGCATCCGGTCCCACCACTTCATGGGAAATAGATGGGGAAACAGTGGAAAGAGTGTCAGACTTTATTTTTCTGGGCTCCAAAATCACTACAGATGGTGACTGCAGTCATGAAATTAAAAGACGCTTACTCCTTGGAAGGAAAGTTATGACCAACGTAGATAGCATATTCAAAAGCAGACATTACTTTGCCAACAAAGGTTCGTCTAGTCAAGGCTATGGTTTTTCCTGTGGTCATGTATGGATGTGAGAGTTGGACTGTGAAGAAGGCTGAGCACCGAAGAATTGATGCTTTTGAACTGTGGTGTTGGAGAAGACTCTTGAGAGTCCCTTGGACTGCAAGGAGATCCAACCAGTCCATCCTGAAGGAGATCAGCTCTGGGATTTCTTTGGAAGGAATGATGCTAAAGCTGAAACTCCAGTACTCTGGCCACCTCATGCGAAGAGTTGACTCATTGGAAAAGACTCTGATGCTGGGAGGGACTGGGGGCAGGAGGAGAACGACAGAGGATGAGATGGCTGGATGGCATCACTGACTCAATGGACGTGAGTCTGAGTGAACTTCGGGAGTTGATGATGGACAGGGAGGCCTGGAATGCTGTGATTCATGGGGTCGTAAAGAGTCAGACATGACTGAGCGACTGATCTGATCTGATCTGATCTATCATCTATTAAATTCACAAAATTAAATAATTTTAATATAAAATGACATGCATCATGTGATGGCACTGTTATAGAATCATGTAGATTTATTTATCCTATTCAAACTCCTATTTATACATGTGTTTGAAAATGTCTAGAAATATTATTTACAAAGTATGAGCACTAGTTATTTCTAGAAAGTGGAATATAGGGTGATTTGTAGTTTTCTGTACTGCCAGAGTTTAAAATAACAAAATATAATTTTAGTGTTAATTATTCTGATAAACAAATCCAACCTGCATTCAAAGAAGTCATTCCACTGTGGCTTCAAAACCCAAGGCAATTCAGGATCTCCCTAGGGAATGCTTGCCAAGAAGCCTTCATTGGAGGCTGGCATTCCTGTGAGCAATATTTATGGAAACTGCCTTAGGGCATCTAGAGGCTGCATGAACAAGGCACACAGTCCAAGGCTTCCAGCCTCAAACATCTCAACATATATTCTAGAAATGAGACAGGCTGGGACCTGTGACCCTTTTGCGGCAGTGCTGCAGTGCTTGTACCTGAGCGAATGTCTCTTCAAGTAACAAAATGCAAAGAAACTATAATAGACTAAAAATAACTGGGTGTATGCACAGCTGTGGCAAATTAAGGACCACAAGATGCAAAAATGACCAAAAAACCCCTGCTGCCATTTCTGAAGAGCCTGGAGCAAAAGCTGGGTACTGCGCATGCCCCCTGCACACAGCATCACCTAAGGGGTGGGCAGATCTCCTAAGCCACCCCTCCAGCCCAACCGTGGACATACCCCTACCCTCACTGCATAAAAGGAACCAGCTTTTGGGGAAGGGAGCAAAATTGTTAATTGTTTTTGCTATTTCCTACAGCTACAGGAGCCCCAACAAAGTCTTGCTTGAATTTCTTTTCTGGTTTCTAGTCAATTTCTATTGATTGGAGAAGGCCAAGAACCCTGGTCAATATCGGTTGGTATCAGAAGGATACTTCTCAATTGGGTAGTTTTGTCCCCTGGGGCATTTGGCAATGGAGACATTTTTGGTTGTTGCAACTAGAACAAGAAGGTTTCGACTAGCATCTAATGGACAAAGGCCAGGGATGCTGCTAAACACCCTCCACTGTACAGGACAGCGCCATCTCCCCTGCTCCCAGCAAAGAGTTATCTGACCCAAAATGTCAACAGTGGCAAGAATGAGAAACCCATTCAAGAAGGATGCATGTCCATATGACCCAGATGCTTTACTCTGATAATGACTTACGTTGGTTAAAGTGAAAAAAAATTATTTTCTAAACAAACTTAACAAGCAAGCATCATTAATACCCTCAACCTTCAGCTAAGTCTTAACAATGCAAAATGCTTACTTTCACTCCCCACACTGGAACAAAATAATACCCTGCATATGTAAAACACTTCTCACTATTTTAAAGCAGGTTCATGAAGATTATATACTCTCTTGCCCTACATTAAGAACCTCAGAATCATCGTAAGAATTTCTTAATTTCAACATACCTCAAACCATATTCAAAGCCTTCAAATTTGACAATCCACAGTAGACTTTTCTTTCCAAGGAAAAAAATAAGCATAGACTTTCATGTTTAATGATATCGAGTTTTTAAAAAATTCCTTTTTGACTTCTCTCAGTGATTTACTTCCATCCATGGTTAGCCATTGCACATAGAAAAACACAGGTTTTGTGCCAACAACTCATCAAGAATATTACCCAGACCACATTGGAGGGGCACAGGCTTGAAATAAACTCCCACAAGAAATATTATTTGAGAGCCATGAAAGTAAGTAATGAAAGAAACCAGCATATTGTTTTTATCTCATGCCTCTCCTTCTGGCATCAGCTGAATATCTGCATGCTCTGGGCCACCACGGTTACCCCAGGTAAAGAAAGAAAACTGAGACATTGTGCATATCTGAGACTGGTGACTCTGAGACTGGAAGAGATAACAGCAAAATCCCAATTCCTTCACTAGAACTTGTGGTCTCTGGTGGTCCAATGGTAAAAAATCCATAGGCTCAATACCTGGGCCAGGAAGATCCCACATGTCGTGGACCAATGAAGCCCATGCTCCACAACAAGAGAAAGTACCACAAAGATAAGACTGTGCACTGCAAATAGAGAGCAGCCCCTGCTCGCCACAACTAGAGAAAACTCCTAGCGGCAACAAAGATCCAGCACAGTCAAAAGTAAATAAACAAATAAATAAAAATTGTAAAAGGAAGGATTGGGAACTTCCCTGGTGGTCTAGTGGTTAAGCCCCCATGACCCCAATGCCAGGGGCCGGGTTCAATCCCTGGTCAGGGAACTAGATCCCACACGTCGCAACCAAGAGATGGCACTGTTAAGTAAATTGATTAAAAAAAAAAAAAAAAGAACAAGGAGGGATAACTACTCCTCAGCCTGGGAGGCCAGGAGTGTTTGCTGGGGAGGTATCACTTGACCTGAATCTTTATGGTGTGCAGGAATTTAGGAAGCCTAAAGAGTGAACTGCTATTGCTGCTGTGCTGTGCTGTCATGTCCAACTCTTTGCGATCCCACGAACTGTAGCCCACCAGGATCTTCTGTCCACAGAATTCTCCAGGCAAGAATACTGGAGTCTGTTGCCATTTCTTACGCCAGGGGACCTTCTCAACCCAGGGATCAAACTTGTGGAGAAAGGAGGAAATATTTGCATAAATTCTAGATGGTTGTATGCAGAGTTATCAAAGGAATATGGTAACATCTAGATGACTTTATTTTGGGGGGATCCAAAATCACTGCAGATGGTGATTGCAGCCATGAAATTAAAAGACACTTACTCCTTGGAAGGAAAGTTATGACCAACCTAGACAGCATAGTAAAAAGCAGAGACATTACTTTGTCAACAAAGGTCCATCTAGTCAGTTCAGTTCAGTTCAGTCGCTCAGTCCTGTCTGACTCTTTGCAACCCCATGAATCACAGCATTCCAGGCTTCCCTGTCCGTCACAAACTCCCGGATTTCACCCAGACTCACGTCCATCGAGTCAGTGATGCCATCCAGCCATCTCATCCTCTGTCATCCCCTTCTCCTCCTGCCCCCAATCCCTCCCAGCATCAGAGTCTTTTCCAAAGAGTCAACACTTCGTATGAGGTGGCCAAAGTACTGGAGTTTCAGCTTTAGCATCATTCCTTCCAAAGAAATCCCAGGGCTGATCTCCTTCAGAATGGACTGGTTGCATCTCCTTGCAGTCCAAGGGACTCTCAAGAGTCTTCTCCAACACCACAGTTCAAAAGCATCAATTCTTCGGCACTCAGCCTTCTTCACAGTCCAACTCTCACATCCATACATGACCACAGGAAAAACCATAGCCTTGACTAGACGAACCTTTGTTGGCAAAGTAATGTCTCTGCTTTTGAATATGCTATCTAGGTTGGTCATAACTTTCCTTCCAAGGAGTAAGTGTCTTTTAATTTCATGGCTGCAGTCACCATCTGCAGTGATTTTGGAGCCCAGAAAAATAAAGTCTGATGCTCTTTCCACTGTTTCCCCATCTATTTCCCATGAAGTGGTGGGACCGGATGCCATCATCTTTGTTTTCTGAATGTTGAGCTTTAAGCCAACTTTTTCACTCTCCACTTTCACTTTCATCAAGAGGCTTTTGAGTTCCTCTTCACTTTCTGCCATAAGGGTGGTGTCATCTGCATATCTGAGGTTATTGATATTTCTCCTGGCAACCTTGATTCTAGCTTATGTTTCTTCCAGTCCAGCATTTCTCATGATGTACTCTGCATAGAAGTTAAATAAGCAGGGTGACAATATACAGCCTTGATGAACTCCTTTTCCTATTTGGAACCAGTCTGTTGTTCCACGTCCAGTTCTAACTGTTGCTTCCTGACCTGCATACAAATTTCTCAAGAGGCAGATCAGATGGTCTGGTATTCCCATCTCTTGAAGAATTTTCCACAGTTTATTGTGATCCACACAGTCAAAGACTTTGGCATAGTCAATAAAGCAGAAATAGATGTTTTTCTGGAACTCTTTTGCTTTTTCCATGATCCAGCGGATGTTGGCAATTTGATCTCTGGTTCCTCTGCCTTTTCTAAAACCAGCTTGAACATCAGGAAGTTCACGGTTCACATATTGCTGAAGCCTGGCTTGGAGAATTTTGAGCATTACTTTACTAGCATGTGAGATGAGTGTAATTGTACGGTAGTCTGAGCATTCTTTGGCATTGCCTTTCTTTGGGATTGGAATGAAAACTGACCTTTTCCAGTCCTGTGGCCACTGCTGAGTTTTCCAAATGTGCTGGCATATTGAGTGCAGCACTTTCACAGCATCATCTTTCAGGATTTGAAATAGCTCAACTGGCAATTCCATCACCTCCACTAGCTTCGTTCATAGTGATGCTTCCTAAGGCCCACTTGACTTCACATTCCAGGATGTCTGGCTCTAGGTCAGTGATCACACCATCGTGATTATCTGGGCCGTGAAGATCTTTTTTGTACAGTTCTTCAGTGTATTCCTGCCATGTCTTCTTAATATCTTCTGCTTCTGTTAAGTCCATACCATTTCTGTCCTTTATTGTGCCCATCTTTGCATGAAATGTTCCCTTGGTATCTCTGATTTTCTTGAAGAGATCCCTAGTCTTTCCCATTCTGTTGTTTTCCTGTATTTCTTTGCATTGATTACTGAAGAAGCCTTTCTTATCTCTTCTTGCTATTCTTTGGAACTCTGCATTCAGATGTTTATATCTTTCCTTTTCTCCTTTGCTTTTCACTTCTCTTCTTTTCACAGCTATTTGTAAGGCCTCCCCAGACAGCCATTTTGCTTTTTTGCATTTCTTTTCCATGGGGATGGTCTTGATCCCTGTCTCCTGTACAATGTCACAAACCTCATTCCATAGCTCATCAGGCACTCTATCTATCAGATCTAGGCCCTTAAATGTATTTCTCACTTCCACTGTATAATCATAAGGGATTTGATTTAGGTCATACCTGTATGGTCTAGTGGTTTTCCCTACTTTCTTCAATTTAAGTCTGAATTTGGCAATAAGGAGCTCATGATCTGAGCCACAGTCAGCTCCTGGTCTTGTTTTTGCTGGCTGTATAGAGCTTCTCCATCTTTGGCTGCAAAGAATATAATCAATCTGATTTCGGTGTTGACCATCTGGTGATGTCCATGTGTAGAGTCCTCTCTTGTGTTGTTGGAAGAGTGTGTTTGTTATGATCAGTGCATCTTCTTGGCAAAACTCTATTAGTCTTTGCCCTGCTTCATTCCATATTCCAAGGCCAAATTTGCCTGTTACTCCAGGTGTTTCTTGACTTCCTACTTTTGCATTCCAGTCCCCTATAATGAAAAGGACATCTTTTATGGGTGTTTGTTCTATAAAGTCTTGTAGGTCTTCATATAACCGTTCAACTTCAGCTTCTTCAGCGTTACTGGTTGGGGCATAGACTTGGATTACTGTGATATTCAATGGTTTGCCTTGGAAATGAACAGAGATCATTCTGTCGTTTTTGAGATTGCATCCAAGTACCGCATTTTGGACTCTTTTGTTGACCATGATGGCTACTCCATTTCTTCTAAGGGATTCCTCCCCGCAGTAGTAGATATAATGGTCATCTGAGTTAAATTCACCCATTCCAGTCCATTTTAGTTTGCTGATTCCTAGAATGTCGACATTCACTCTTGCCATCTCTTGTTTGACTACTTCCAATTTGCCTTGATTCATAGACCTGACATTCCAGGTTCCTATGCAATATTGCTCTTTACAGCATCGGACCTTGCTTCTATCACCAGTCACATCCACAGCTGGCTCCAACCCTTCATTCTTTCTGGAGTTATTTCTCCACTGATCTCCAGTAGCATATTGGGCACCTACTGACCTGGGGAATTCCTCTTTCAGTATCCTATCATTTAACCCCACGTCCAAGGAGCCCTGGCTGCACAGGCACAGGAGGGCCTAGAGGAGCTACCCCACGTTGAAGGTCAGGAAGGGTGGTGGTGAGGAGATACCCCTTGTCCAAGGTAAGGAGCAGCGGCTGCGCTTTGCTGGGGTGGCCATGAGGAGATACCCCACGCCCAAGGTAAGAGAAACCCAAGTAAGACAGTAGGTGTTGCAAGAGGGCATCAGAGGGCAGACACACTGAAACCATAATCACAGAAAAGTAGTCAATCTAATCACACTAGGACCACAGCCTTGTCTAACTCAATGAAACTAAGCCATGCCCATGGGGCAACCCAAGATGGGCGGGTCATGGTGGAGAGATCTGACAGAATGTGGTCCACTGGAGAAGGGAATGGCAAACCACTTCAGTATTCTTTCCTTGATAACCCCATGAACAGTATGAAAAGGCAAAATGATAGGATACTGAAAGAGGAATTCCCCAGGTCAGTAGGTGCCCATCTAGTCAAGGCTATGGTTTTTCCAGTAGTCGTGTATGGATGTGAGAGTTGGACTATAAAGAAAGCTGAATGCTGAAGAATTGATGCTTTTGAACTGTGGTGTTGGAGAAGACTCTTGAGAGTCCCTTGGACTGCAAGGAGATCCAAACAGTCCATCCAAAAGGAGATCAGTCCTGAGTGTTCATTGGTAGGACTGATGTTGAAGCTGAGACTCCAATACTTTGGCCACTTGATGTGAGGAACTGACTCATTTGAAAAGACCCTGATGCTGGGGAAGATTGAGGGCAGGAGGAGAAGGGGATGACACAGGATGAGATGGTTGGATGGCATCACCGACTCATGGACATGAGTTTGGGTGAACTCCGGGAGTTGGTGATGGACAGGGAGGCCTGGGGTGCTGTGGTTCATGGGGCCGCAAAGAGTCGGACACAACTGAGTGATTGAACTGAACTGAGAGATCTGTTATCATCTCAGTTGATTTTTATCTACTTCTTTAATATGACCTTATGTTTACACTAGCCTCATTTCAAGTGCTTGCTATATACACATGTGGCTACTGGCCATCACATTAGACAATGCATATATAGAAAATTTGTCATTACAAGAAGTTCTATTAGATATCAGTGGTATAAATAATTGTTGAAAATATGGTCACAGAATTGAAAGCAAAACCAAAAACTTTTTTGGAAAAGAAAGTTTCATGTGTGTGTATGTATACACACACATATGGATTTAAAATACAATCTTATGTTAAATAAATCTTATAAATATTATGCTAAATATTTTATTTGATCATGAGTTTAATTAACTTTAAAAATATCCAGTGGAAATTTTTAATAATAGAACTTCAACTTTCAAAGTCATCAAAGATGATGAACTCAAGTAAAATATGATCTGTAAAGCAAAGTACCAAGAATAAAGAAAAAAATCCCAAATTTTAGCTGTCCCAAAAAATATGAACATGATAAAAAAGTAAACCAAAAGTAACAGAAATGAGAGTAAGTATTAATAAAATTGGGCACTTGGTTTTCAGCATTTTAATTTCTTTATATTCTATATAATTGGTTTCGTTTTCCACAGTCAGTTTTGCTCTTCGTTGCTTCTCATGCTACCTAAATCCTGTTATTGCATCATCTGTTTATATTCTTTCCTTAACTCTGAAGCTCCCTTTTCATCTCATTTTGTGTTTCCATACACTCAAGTGTTTTCTTCAATTTTATCAACAGCTTAAGCAAATGTTATTTAAACTGTATTTGTTTCCTGCAATAAATTACCTTCTAAATATTCCTGCTTTGGAATATAATTTTGTGTTCTGAGGCAGAGTTTTTTTATATTTCTTATGTTATTATTGTTGACTTTTACTCATTGTACAGGGAGAAATCTCTCATAGGCTGGTGATTGTCCCACAAAGTTATGGGGTAGATTCTTGCTGAGTGGACAGATTCTCATTTCTTACCTGGACACTACAGGCAAATTTCTTACATCTAGGCTTAGGTGATGAATGAGGAATAGGTAGTGAATCAAGATTAAAAGTGGAAGGGAGGGGGTTGGAGGGAGACTCAAGATAGAGGGGATATATGTATACTTAAGTTGATTCACTTTGTTGTAGAACAGACACTAACACAACCTTGTAAAGCAATTATACTCCAATAATAAAATAATACATAAAATAATAAAAAAATGTTTAAAACTAAAAGTAATCCCAAAGAGAGAATGTCAGCTCCGTAGTGTCTCCTCTACATTCACTAGAGACACTGCATCAAAGAATGATGTTTCCAGATGTTGATTCCTGTCCATACCAGTCTCCACACCACATCAAGTGAACTTCCCAGCACAGTTGCTCATCTTCTTAGAAAGGACCCAAACATGCTGGGGAAAACCCACTTCAGAAAAAGGCACAAATACCCACAGGTTTTTGTTTCATCTGGTTCCTTTTGAGCTTGATATTCCTGGACCAGGAGCTTCCAAGTATTAACTCACGACAGCCAGCAAGGTTCCAGGAGCAATCTCGTCCATCTCCCTGTCATCTATCTGAGACATAATTTCAAGGCCACTTTAAATTTGACTCTGCTTCTAACCTACTGGATGACCCCCAGCATTTAGTTAAGTCAGTATATGTCTTTCCTTTTTCCCCATAATAATATAAAATGCCAAAATCCTCAAAGATCTTGAAATTACATTCATCAGTAATTCAAAGCTACAGTCCAAGTTAACTTGCATGAGTGCCAAGTCACTTCAGTCATGTCTGACTCTTTGAGACCCTGTGAATGGTAGACTGCCAGGCTCCTCTGTCCATGGGATTCTCCAGGCAAGAATACTGGGGTGGATTGCCATCTCCTTCAGAGGATTGTCCAACCCAGGGATTGAACCTGCATCTCTTGGGTCTCCTGGACTGGTAGGTAGATTCTTTTACCACTAGCACCACCTGGGAAGTCCTCTAATTAACTGAGCCCTTCAGTTTGCAGCTCAATTGTCACTTTCTCAGAGGAACATTACCTGACTTCAGTCTATAATTATAGAGCAAATCATGTGATTCGCTGATTAATGTCTGTCTCATCAACTAGACTGTAAGCTCCATAAAATTTGGCTTTGATCTAGTTTCATCTGCCAGTGCATCTCCAGCACTTAGCACAGTACCTGACATACAAGAGGAACTTAATGAAAGTGTTTACTAAATGAATGCATGAATCAATAATTTATTTAATAAATGCATAGAGATGATACTTTCAATCTAATGTATTTGGGGGGAAAGTCATGTTTTAAGATAATAAATCAAGGAATTAAAATTTCTCTAGTACAGAAAAATTTCTCTAGGAACAATTTTGAAAGAGAAGTGGGCCACAGCCCTGAGCAGTGAATTTATCTCTTTTGTTTATTGACTGAAATTTGTTCTTCCCTAAAGTAGCCAAAGAATTGAAGCTTTTGAATTGTGGAGCAGAGAAGACTCTTAAGAGTCTCTTAGACTGCAAGGAGATCAAACTAGTCAATCCTAAAGAAAATCAACACTGAATATTCATTGGAAGGACTAATACTGAAGCTACAATACTTTGGCCACCTGATGTGAAGAGCCAGCTCATCGGAAAAGACCCTGATGCTGGAAAAGATTGAGGGCAGGACGAGAGGCAGGTGACAGAGGATGAGATGGTTGGATGGCACCCCTAACTCAATGGACATGAGTTTGAGCAAACTCCAGGAGACTGAATAACTGAGAGCACATGTGCATGCATGCACGTGCACAAACACACACACACACACACACACACACACTGGGAGATAGTGGCAGACAGAGGAGATGGCACACCACAGTCCATGGAGTTGCAAAGAGTCAGACACAACTTAGCAACTGAACAACAATAAAATAGCTGTTGATTCTGGTCATGACACCAAGCTATTCCACAGAACGCACAAGAGAAAAAAAAAAAAAAAAAAAACCATATACTACCCAAGTTCTTAGCAAGTGTGGGCCCAAACTGGCTCATTTTTGCCACTGTTAATCCTCTTTTCATTACTATTTAAGCAGAAGCTTGCTGCTGCTGCTAAGTCGCTTCAGTCGTGTCCGACTCTGTGTGACCCCATAGACGGCAGCCCACCAGGCTCCCCCGTCCCTGGGATTCTCTAGGCAAGAACACTGGAGTGGGTTGCCATTTCCTTCTCCAAAGCAGAAGCTTAAGGAAAACTAATTCTGTCTTCTGTGGAGCTGGGTTGAGTTAGTGACTATGTTGTAATTGATAAAGAACCAAAACCCTCAGGCTTGTAATAGCTGATACCTGATGCTGGTTCAGCTTGAATCCATAATCCACTGGCTTCAAAAATTGTGTGAAAATATGGGGATTTGGAAGGTCATGAAAGTGGAAGACCCAATTAATATCTGAACATCCAAACTGAAGCCTCCAGAAGTCTGGTTTTACATTAAACAAGCCTTCCACATCTTTCCCAAGGACACAATGAAGGAACATGAATAGGGATAACTTTAATGTGGAATCACAAACTGTTAGGGCTGGAAAGGGCCCCTCAGGCTTATCATGTTTACAGATGGTAAAACAAAGGACCAAGAGGAAAAACTACACAGTCAATCTAGTGACAGAGGTCTTGGGTGAGAATCTCTGCTTGCAACTCAGGACTCTTCCTCACTAAGCACAAAGCCCACTTTCATGAATGGTTAGTCAACTGCCATCTTCCCATCTTTTCCCTTCTCCACTATTCATTCTAAACAGCTAAGCCAGATATGTCCCTTTAAAACATCATTTCACTTTCTGACTTATTTTCTGACTTACTTCACTCTATGTGGCAGACTCTAGGTCCAACCACGTTTCAAGAAATATCCAATTTCATTTCTTTTTATGGCTGAGCAATATTCCATTGTATATGTCTTCTTTACCCATTCTTTATCCATTTCTCTGTCAGTGGACATTTAGGTTGTTTCCATGTCCTGGCTATTGTAAATGGTGCTGCAATGAACACTGGGGAACAACAGAATGGTACAAAACTGGGAAAGGAGTGCATAGAGGTTGTATACTGTTACCCTACTTATTTAACTTATATGCAGAGTACATGATGCAAAATTCTGGGCTGGATGAAGTACAAGCTGGATTGCAAGGAGAAATATCAATAACCTCAGATATGCAGATGACACCACCCTTATGGTAGAAAACGAAGAGGAACTGAAGAGCCTCTTGATGAAAGAGGAGAGTGAAAAAGCTGGCTTAAAACTCCACATTCAAAAAACGAAGATCATGGCATCCTGTCCCATTACTTCATGGCAAATAGATGGGGAAACAATGGAAACAGTGACACTTTATTTTCTTGGGCTGCAAAATCATTGCAGATGGTAACTGCAGCCATGAAATTAACAGATGCTTGCTCCCTGGAATAAAAGCTATGACAAACCTAGACAGCATTTTAAAAAGTAGAGACATTACTTTGCCAACCAAGATCCATCTAATCAAAGCTATGGTTTTCCCAGTAGTCATGTATGGATATGAGAGTTGGACCATAAAGCTGAGCACCGAACAATTGATGCTTTTGAACTATGGTGTTGGAGAAGACTCTTGAGAGTCCCTTGGACTGCAAGGAGATCAAACGAGCCCATCCTAAAGGAAATCAGTCCTGAATATTCACTGGAAGGACTGATGTTGAAGCTTCAATACTTTGGCCACCTGATGTGAAGAACTGATTCATTGATTGAAGGCAGGAGAAGGGGATGACAGAGGATGAGGTGGTTGGATGGCATCACCAACTCAATGCACATGCGTTTGAGCAACTCTAGGAGTTGGTGATCCCCAGGGAAGCCTGGTGTGCTGCAGTCCATGGGCTCACAAAGAGTGGGATGCGACTGAGCGTCTGAACTGAACTGAACATTTGGGTGCATGTGTATTTTTGAATTATGGTTCTCTCAGGGTATGGTGCAGTGGTAAAGGATCTGCCTGCTAATGTAGGATATACAAGAGATGCATGTTTGATCCCTAGATTGGGAAGATCCCCTGGAGTAGGAAATGGTAGCCAACTCCAGTATTCTTGCCTGGGAAATTCCATGGACAGAAGAGCCTAGTGGGCTACAGTCCCTGAGGTCACAAAGAGTCAGACACGACTGAGTGACTGAACACACACACACACACACACACACACACTCTCTCTCTCTCTCTCTCTCACACACACACACACACACATCCCACAGGGTATATACCAGTAGTGGGATTGCTGGGTCATATGGTAGTTGTATTACACATTAGTGAATATATGTGGAATCAAGAAAAATGGTACTGATGAACCTATTTGCAGGGCAGGAATAGGGATCAGATAAAGAGAATGGACTTGTGGACACAATAGGGGAGAGGAAGGGGGATGAGTTGGGAGAGCAGGATTAACACATACACACCACCATGTGTAAAACAGAGAGCTAGTGGGAAGCTTCTCTATAGCATAGGGAACTCAGCTCGGTGTTCTGTGATGACTTGAGGCGTAGGGAGAGGTCTAAGAGGGAGGGGATGTATGTATACATATAGGTGATTCACTTCACCGTACAGCAGAAATTAACACATCATAAAGCCATTATACACCAATAAAAAAAGAATTAAAAATATCATTTCACATCTGTCACACCCACTTACTGCTCAACTATTTAGTATACTCCTACTAGCCACAAGACAAAATCCAAAGTCTTCAGCTTGTCCATCAAGACCCTCCACCTTCTACCCTCCTACCAGCATTCCCGCATCACCTTTCTCTATATGTACCAGCCACCACAGGCCAATTTTTATGGTTATCACTCATCATCGCACCGGCTATGCACACATTTGCTTATGCCATTCCCCTTATGGTGACACACCGATGCATGCTTGCTAAGTTGCTTCAGTCATGTCCTACTCTTTATGACCCCATGGACTGTAGCCCGCCAGTCATGGGATCCTCTGAAGACTCCTCTCTGTCCATAAGATTCTCCAGGAAAGAATACTGGAGTGGGTTGCCATGCCCTCCTCCAAGGGATCTTCCCCACCCAGAGATCGAACCAGTCTGGTGCCAGGGAGTCTGCGTCCACCAGATCTGATGACCACCCCACCGCAAGCTGCCCTTATCCATCTAGGGTGACCCAGAGTCTGAAACAGGAGCCACTTCTCCATCCTTGAAACAGCCAAGCAAAACTATCCCTTTTGTTTCCTTCTCAGCGAGAACAATGGATGTTTGGGAGCCATGGGTTTGCCTTAAAACAAAACAGGATCATAATAATCCTTAGGAAGTAGACAAAAAATAAACAAAAGCCCATTTTGAGCAGTTGGAGCCAAGGCTTGAATTTTGTGATATATGAGCATGTTCTGAAAAGGAAGGAGGAATCTTCTTATTCACCAGGAGAAATCTTAAAAGCTAACACTGGAGAAAGTCCTCCTGCCAAGGTCACTGCCACTACTGCTCTGGGAAGGGAAAAGCCTTATTTCACAGCATCCAGCCTTCCCTTCCACGTGAGGACAGATCTGGCTGGGTACCTGACAGGAAATATAACGCGTGGGAAATGGAAAAAGTTACTGAGACCATTTCTCCTGCCAGGGCAGAAAGAGTCCAACGTGGGGACACTACTACTGGTTTGAAGTGCCAAAGAATGAAATGTTGTTTCAACACTCTTTCCAAACGAGGGAAGAGGAAGCGGAAGATGAACAGCAGAGGAAAGCAAAACAGGAAAAGGATGCAAGGGGAGAATCAGGGAAACAGAATGACCAGAAGCAGCTCTTAGCAGACAAGAGTTTCAGATGTTTGCAGCAAGAGGGCAGCCCAATACTTCCTTAAAGAACTTCACTTCCAAATGACACCAGGACCATATTATCTGGGCAGCATCCTTTGAAACCCAATCTAGACTGTCACTTCTGCAAGCTTTGGACATTTTCTTGGTGTCCAAACACAGACAAAGTATGAGAAAATTCCAGCCCTTTAATTATCACTCAGAAAATTCCATAACAGAGCTCTGTTTGACATTATTGAAAATTATTTATTCTGTTGGATGTTAAGTAAAGAAAATTCCTATTTTACTTCACTTATTAGAAAAATGATAAACTACTTTAAATCTGAAGTGTACTAGCTTCATGTAAACACCCTTGTAAATATCATTCACATTACACAATGCCCTTCATAAAATGACCCTGGTTACTAGATAATAGTCAGAAGCAAGGGCTTAAAAGTCAAATAGACTTTAGTTGATGTACTGTCACCCAAGAGCCTTTGGCTTTGGTCTAATTACTTATCCAATCTCAATCTAAACTTTCCCATGAGTATAAATAATACAGGACTTGTGTCAAGACACTAAGACTCACCCCCAATATCCATCTCTTCCTCCTTTTTGAGAAAAGATTATTTGGTGTGGACCATTTTTAAAGTCTTTATTGAATTTGTTACCATATTTTTTCTCTTAAAAAAATTTTTTTTGGCCCCAAGGTATATGGGATCTTAGCTCCCCAGCCAGAGATTGAACCCATGTCCCCTGCATTGGAAGGTAGATTCTTAACCACTGGACCATCAGGGAAGCCCCAGATCTATTATTATTATATACATTAATTATTACACGACTGAAATACAGCACTTTTAATAACCTTCTAATAATCTCCTCACACAATGATTATAAAATTGTGTGTTATGTTTTTAGACTAGTGTTAATTAGACTCTCGGAGAAGGCAATGGCACCCCACTCCAGTACTCTTGCCTGGGAAAATCCCATGGATGGAGGAGCCTGGTAGGCTGCAGTCCATGGAGTCGCTAAGAGTCGGACATGACTGAACAACTTCACTTTCACTTTTCACTTTCATGCATTGGAGAGGGACATGGCAACCCACTCCAGTGTTCTTGCCTGGAGAATCCCAGGGACAGGGGAGCCTGGTGGGCTGCTGTCTATGGGGTCGCACAGAGTCGGACACGACTGAAGTGACTTAGCAGCAGCAATTAGACTCTAGTAACTCATATCTATGTTTTAATTAGTTTCCCCTGCCCCAACCATAATAGGCAGAGAAATTAGATAGTTGTAAACATCAAACTCATTACAAATGTATATGCTTTTCTTTAGGGAAACAAATGAATATATCATTCAAAAGGCAAAGGAAAGCATACTTTTTTTAAAAGGTACTAAAATCAAAAGAGGATGATGTTAGATTCCTGATTTCACTCATTTAAATTGAAGGCAAATGGACACAAGCATAGAAGAGATAAAAATGGAATGATGAGGGAACCAACTCTTACCCAAAGGGAGATGATATAGGTAGTTAGAATGTGAGGACAGTTACAATACCACAGGAGAGTTTAAAACTAAGTACAAACAGCAACAAACAGAACAGAAAATATATAAATAAAAATCCCATAATCAGCAGGAAAATATTAAGGCATCTCCCAGAATGCTGATGAAAAGGATAAGGAAATTCAAACAAGAAGAGAGTAAATAATACATGTGGAGATCAAAGACTAATGTTCTAATACATGGCTTGTGTTTTTAACTGTATAGAAGGAAACTTTTCTGAGATGAAGACAGATTGCCACACAAAGATTGCAGGGGTTCATTTCAGGCAAAATCATGGAAAAGAACCACACACATAAACACATCCAGACCAATTATCTGAAGTACAAAGATTTAGAACTAATCCTACAAGCCTCTAGACAGGAGAAACATACACGATTACAAACTAAGGAAAATCCTTCTAGCCAAGAATGACTTTATTATTTTTATGCTATCCATTTTGTTTTTCTTAATTTTGTGTTATTTCTCCTTTGTTTATTTTTTTCTTTTGCTAAGACTTATCAGAGTTTTATTCATGTTATTGCTGCTTTTTTCCAAATAACTATGCTTAAATTTAGCCTTTCAAGTGCTTTTAACTATTCAATGAACAAAATTCTGCTTTCACTTAGATTAACTTTTTTTTCTAAATTCCTTAGGTATATTTTGCTTTCCTATTGTCAGGAGTTGAATGTTTGTCCAGTTCCTTTCTACTCGTGCTTCCTTATGAAATTTCCTTTAATTATAGCTTAGGCTGTATATTTTAACATAAGGCATTCTTTTTATTTTTCATTTTTATTATTTAACATATAACCCACAATCATGGATTTTATTTCACCTTAGATCCGATAATTATTGGCTTAGCAAAGAGGGCTCTTTCATTTTGCTTATGACTGGAATTATTTCATTTCTACTTTTTTTACATATTCCATTTTATTGCATTGTGATAAAAATGTAGTATGCATTCTAATATGGGTGATTTACTGACTTTTCTTTGTGAGCTAGTATATGGAAATATTTTTGACTTATGCCTGGGTTTCTTCTTTTTAAGATATGCTTTCTGTTTGGAAAGCGTATGGTTGAATATACATCTATTAGGGTAACTATATTCAATATATCTCAATTTATATAACTTACTGATTTCATCTTTTGCCAGGGACCAGCCCTGGCTGATCCAGGGAGTTCGAAGGGGAGACGGCATTGGCGAATACACTGGCTTTAATTAGATGCTAATTAGAGATATAAAGAGTAATAGAATGAGGATAGCTCAGCAGGAAAATTCAGTGGAGAAAAGAGGCTGAGTAGCTTGGTTTATGCAGGAAACCAATAAAACTTCAAGACAAGAAGTTTGCACCACTTACGTAGGCTGCAGGCGTCCTTCCATTCTCCCGAAGGAGAGGAGACACTGAGGCCTCCCTGGTTGGATCTTAGAAGCCCAGGCATAATTAGTAAGCTTGGTGGGTTCCGCACTCCAGATGGAGACTCAGCCAGAGTTTGAGAGAGAGAGCGACATGGGGAGACCAGTATTTCGAGAAACTGATCCCAATTCTTTATTTTCCATGGTCTACTTTTATACACTGAGATTTTATGCAAAAGTCACACGGGGTCAGCAGTCCTGATTTTTATCAAAGTCAGGTGCTTCATACAAATGTATACAGAGGTCTTAGGGGTGTTACATCATCTTCTAGCCAGGGGGCCTGCTGACAATTTATGACCTTCTCCTTGTGACAGCGGTCAGTCAACCAGGACACTTATTTATCCAGGGGTGATTATTCTTAAAAAAGACTCCACCTTCCGAAGGTACCAGATAAAGGTACATTCCTATAGGGTAAGGGTGTAGTGGGTTTTAATTAAGGAAAGAATTTACTTAGCCTAAGGTCTAACGTGATTAATATCAAAGGTTAATACTTATTTCTTCTATATATTCATTAATGTGTGTAAGGGCAGGGGATGTGGAGACTTAGCAACAAACATTGGCTCAACAAATGAAAAACCCTTCACTAATACAATTTCTAATCAGCCCACTGTACTTACACTAATGGTTTTCTAACTTTTCTAAGGAACCTGTTTTTAGAAGGTTTAAAGCATCTCGTGCCTCTCACGGTTGGGAGGCTGTGAGCAATCACATGTGGCCGGACAAGCCTGTCAGGCAGGCTAGAGAACCTTCAGAGGAGTTTGTAGGTTAAAACACTCTTGTCACGCCCAGGAGTTTTTATTAACTGGAGCTCTAAGTTAACTCCTTCTCTGAAAGAGGCGGTGGGGGACAGCCCCCCGTAAAGTCAGAGGTGTAGGTGAGAGCACAAAGTAGTAAAGTAGGCAGGCTCTGGTTATGGGGGTATATGCTCGAGGATTTCCAGGGGGACTCCTAAGGCTCGATCCCACCTTTGCGTATGTTGAGCCTCCTTCCTCATGACCTTTGCCATGGGCGGAGTGCTTCACGTTGGCCCCCAACAATCTTTCACTTTCAATAGTTCTTGAGTTGATTTTCTTAAATGTTTAGACTATAATTTCTTCAAATAATTACAGTTTTGTCTCATCCTTTACAGTCTTTCAAACACTTTTCTTATGGCATTAGCTATGTATTCTCATTTAATACATAGAATTTTTATATGGTTCTATTATTCCTCCATTATTTCAGTAAGATGTTTTAACACTAATAGGATACTAACTAACAATATTCACAAAGAAATTTTCCTTATGGTATTGCTGAACTGAAAAAAATTGACTGGTATTCTGGCACTGGAGTGGCTGTGAGGAGATACCCCACGTCCAAGGGCAAAGGAGAAGACCCAGCAAGACGCCTTGTCTAACTCAATGAAACTATAAGCCATGCCATGTAGGGCTCCCAAGATGGATGGGTCATGGTGGAGAGTTCTGACAAAACGTGGTCCACTAGAGAAGGGAATGGCAAACCACTTCAATATTCTTGCCTTGAGAAACCCATGAACAGTATGAAAAGGCAAAAAGATAGGACACTGAAAGATGAACTCCCCAGGTAGGTAGATGCCCAATATGTTACTGGAGATCAGTGGAGAAATAACTCCAGAAAGAATGAAGAGACAGACCCAAAGCAAAAACAACACAAAGTTGTGGATGTGACTGGTGATAGAAGAAAAGTCCGATGCTGTAAGCTGTAAAGAGCAATACTGCATAGGAACCTGGAATGTTAGGTCCATGAATCAAGGCAAATTGGAAGTGGGCAAACAGGAGATGGCAACAGTGAACATCAACATTTTAGGAATCAGCGAACTAAAATGGACTGGAATGGGTGAATTTAACTCAGATGACCATTATATCTACTACTGTGGGCAGGAATCCCTTAGAAGAAATGGAGTAGCCATCATAGTCAACGAAAGAGTCTGAAATGCAGTACTTGGATGCAATCTCAAAAAGGACAGAATGACCTCTGTTCATTTCCAAGGGAAACCATTCATATCACAGGAATTCAAGTCTATGCCCCGACCAGTAATGCTGAACAAGCTGAAGCTGAACAGTTCTATGAAGACCTACAATATTTCTAGAACTAACAACTAAAATAGATGTCCTTTTCATTATAGGGGGCTGTAATGCAAAAGTAGAAAGTCAAGAAACACCCAGAGTAACAGGCAAATTTGGTCTTGGAGTACAGAATTAAGCAAGGCAAAGGCTAATAGAGTTTTGTCAAGAAACGCACTGGTCATAGCAAATACCCTCTTCCAACAACACAAGAGAAGACTCTACACATGGACATCACCAGATGGTCAACACCAAAATAAGATTGATTATATTCTTTGCAGCCAAAGATGGAGAAGCTCTATACAGTCAGCAAAAACAAGACCAGGAGCTGACTGTGGCTCAGATCATGAACTCCTTATTGCCAAATTCAGACTGAAATTGAAGAAAGTACAGAAAACCACTAGACAACTCAGGTATGACCAAAATCAAATCCCTTATGATTATACAGTGAAAGTGAGAAATAGATTTAAGCAACTAGATCTGATAGAGTGTCTGAAGAACTATGGACGGAGGTTCGTGACATGATACAAGAGGAGGTGATCAAAACCATTCCCAAGAAAAAGAAATGTGAAAACGCAAAATGGTTGTCTGAGGAGGCCTTACAAATAGCTGTGAAAAGAAAAGGAGCAAAAGGCAAAGGAAGAAAGGAAAGATATACCCATTTGCATGCAGAGTTCCAAAAAATATCAAGGAGAAATAAGAAAGCCTTCATCAGTGATCAATGCAAAGAAATAGACGAAAACAACAGAATGGGAAAGACTAGAGATCTCTTCAAGAAAATTAGAGATACCAAGGGAACATTTCATGCAAAGATGGGCTCAATAGAGGACAGAAATGGTAGGGACCTAACAGAAGCAGAAGATATTAGGAAGAGGTGGCAAGAATACACAGAAGAACTGTACAAAAAAAGATCTTCACAACCCAGATAATCACGATGGTGTGATCACTCACCTAGAGCCAGACATCCTGGAATGTGAAGTCAAGTAGGCCTTAGGAAGCATCACTATGAACAAAGCTAGTGGAGGTGATGGAATTCCAGTTGAGCTATTTCAAATCCTAAAAGATGATGCTCTGAAAGTGCTGCAGTCAACATACCAGCAAATTTGGAAAATTCAGCAGTGGTCACAGGACTGGAAAAGGTCAGTTTTCATTCCAATCCCAAAGAAAGGCAATGCCAAACTACCACACAATTGCACTCATCTCACACGCTAGTAAAGTAATGCTCAAAACTCTCCAAGCCAGGCTTCAACCGTACACAAACTGTGAATTTACAGATGTTCAAGCTGGTGTTAGAAAAGGCAGAGGAACCAGAGACCAAATTGCCAACATCTGATGGATCACTGAAAAAGCAAGAGAGTTCCAGAAAAACATCTATCTCTGCTTTGTTGACTATGCCAAAGCCTTTGACAGTCTGGATCACAACAAACTGTGGAAAATTCTTAGAGATGGGAATACCAGGCCACCTACCTGACTCTTTAGAAATCTTTACGCAGGTCAGGAGGCAACACTTAGAACTGGACATGGAACAACAGACTGGTTCCAAACAGGGAAAGGAGTACATCAAGGCTGTATACTGTCACCCTGATTATTTAACTTATATGCAGAGTATGTCACGAAAAATGCTGGACTGGATGAAGCACAGCTCGAATCAAGATTGCCAGGAGAAATATCAATAACCTCAGATATGCAGATGACACCACCCTTATCACAGAAATCAAAGAACAACTAAAGTATCTCTTGATGAAAGTGAAAGAGGAGAGTGAAAAAGTTGGCTTAAAACTCAACATTCAGAAAACTAAGATCATGGTATCTGGTCCCATCACTTCACGGCAAATATACGGGGAAAGAGTGAAAGACTTCATTTTGGGGGGCTCCAAAACCAGTGCAGATGGTGACTGAAGCCATGAAATTAAAAGACGCTAGCTCTTTGGAAGAAAAGCTATGACCAACCTAGACAGCATATTAAAAAGCAGAGACATTACTTTGTCAACAAAGGTCCATCTAGTTAAAGCTATGGTTTTTCCAGTCATCATGTATAGATGAGAGTCGGACTATAAAGAAAGCTGAGCATGGAAGAATTGATGCTTTTGAACTGTGGTGTTGGAGAAGACTCTTGAGAGTCCCTGGGACCACAAGGAGATCCAACCAGTCCATCCTAAAGTAAATCAGTCCTGAATATTCATTGGAAGGACTGATGTTGAAGCTGAAACTCCAATACTTTGGCCACCTGTTGCAAAGAACTGACTCACTGGAAAAGACCCTGATGCTGACAAAGATTGAAGGCAGGAGGAGAAGGGGATAACAGAGGATGAGATGGTTGGATGGCATCACCGATTCAATGGACATGAGTTTGAGTAAACTCTGGGAGTTGGTGATGGACAGGGAGGCCTGGCATGTGGCAGTCCATGGGGCTGCAAAGAGTTGGACATGACTGAGCGACTGAACTGAACTGACTGATTCCATGTTAAATAGAGCTTCCCTGGTGGTTCAGAGGGTAAAGATTCTACCTGCAATGCAGGAGTCCCAGGTTTGATCCCTGGGTCAGGAAGATCCCCTGGAGAAAAGAATGGTAACCCACTCCAGTATTCTTGCCTGGGAAATCCCATGAACAGAGGAGCCTGGCAGGTTACCGTCCATGGGGTTGTGGAGAGTTGGACTGATAGAATAAACACACAAGTTAAATATACCACATGCCTTCATGACAACTTTTGAGACAATTCTAAAGTTTTTTTTAATGACTAAATTTTTCATCTAATAATGACAAGTATAAACTATTTTTTCATCCCTAGGAAAACCACATTTGGTCATGATGTATTAACCTTTAAAAAAAACTTCCTGGATTTCATTGAATAATATTTAGGATTTTAGACTTTGGTTCATGAAATTGAAGTATAATTTCATTCTCTGTGCTTTCTTTGATATGTCAATATTATACTAGTCTTTTAGAAAGCTTTCCATCTCTTTCTACACTATACAATAGTTTGTATTACATAGGAAATACATGTTCCCTTAAATGATTCTTAGAATTCATATAGAATAATACATTGATGGCTTTCTAATTAACAGAAACTGGCTGTTTTTTCAACTTTTCCAATGGTTACTGCTCTATTTATGCTTTCTTTTTTATTTTAGGAGTTTAAGTTTTATTTTACAACTATCCACTGTATTCAATTTTTCCATTTTGTTATAAAATTACACATTGTAACTGCTCATAATTCATAATCCTTTCTATAGCTGTCACTCTGTTTCTGATTATTTATGGCTTATTTATTCCTTAATCAGTACAGTTCAGTCGCTCAGTCACGTCCGACTCTTTGCAACCCCATGAACCACAGCACGCCAGGCCTCCCTGTCCATCACCAACTCCCGGAGTCCACCCAAACCCATGTCCGTTGAGTCGATGATGCCATCCAACCATCTCATCCTCTGTTATCCCCTTCTCCTCCTGCCTTCAATCTTTGCCAGCATCAGGGTCTTTTCCAATGAGTCAGCTCTTCACATCAGGTGGCCAAAGTATTGGAGTTTCAGTTTCAACATCAGTCCTTCCAATTAACACCCCAGGACTGATCTCCTAAAGGATGGACTGGTTGGATCTCCTTGTAGTCCAAGGGACTCTCAAGAGTCTTCTCCAACACCACAGTTCAAAAGCGTCAGTTCTTCGGAGCTCAGATTTCTTTATAGTCCAACTCTCACATCCATACATGACCACTGGAAAAACCATAGCCTTAACTAGATGGACCTTTGTTGACAAAGTAATGTCTCTGCTTTTTAATATGCTGTCTAGGTTGGTCACAACTTTCCTTCCAAGGAGTAAGTGTTTTTTAATTTCATGGCTGCAATCACCATCTGCAGTGATTTTGGAGCCCAGAAAAATAAAGTCAGCCACTGTTTCCACTGCTTCCCCACCTATCTGCCATGAAGTGATGGGACTGGATGCCATGATCTTAGTTTTCTGAATGTTGAGCTTTAAGCCAACTTTTCCACTCTCCTCTTTCACTTTCATCAAGAGATACTTTAGTTCTTCTTCACTTTCTGCCATAAGGGTGGTATCATCTGCATATCTGAGGTTATTGATCTTTCTTCTGGCAATCTTGATTCCAACTTGTGCTTCATCTAGCCCAGCGTTTCTCATGATGTACTCTGCATAGAAGTTAAATAAGCAGGGTGACAAATACAGCCTTGATGTACTCGTTTCCTGATTTGGAACCAATCTGTTGTTCCACGTCCAGTTCTAACTGTTGCTTCCTGACCTGCATACAGGTTTCTCAAGACAGGTCAGGTGGTCTGGTATTCCCATCTCTTTCAGAATTTTCCACAGTTTATTGTGATCCACACAGTCAAAGGCTTTGGCACAGTCAATAAAGCAGAAATAGATGCTTTTCTGGAACTCTCTTGCTTTTTCCATGATCCAGCAGATGTTGGCAATTTGATCTCTGGTTCCTCTGCCTTTTCTAAATCCAGCTTGGACATCTGGAATTTCATGATTCAGGTTCCGTTGAAGCTGGGCTTGGAGGATTTTGAGCATTACTTAACTAGTGTGTGAGATGAGAGCAACTGTGCGGTAGTTTGAGCAGTCTTTGGCATTGCCTTTCTTTGGGATTGGAATGAAAACTGAGCTTTTCCAGTCCTATGGCCACTGCTGAGTTTTCCATATTTGCTGTCATATTGACTGTAGCACTTTCACAGCATCATCTTTCAGGATTTGAAATCACTCAACTGGAATCCATCACCTCCACTAGCTTCGTTCATAGTGATGCTTCCTAAGGCCCACTTGACTTCACATTCCAGGATGTCTGGCTCTAGGTCAGTGATCACACCATCGTGATTATCTGGGTCATGAAGATCTTTTTTGTACAGTTCTTCTGTGTATTCTTGCCACCTCTTCCTAATATCTTCTGCTTCTGTTAGGTCCCTACCATTTCTGTCCTTTATTGAGCCCATCTTTGCATGAAATGTTCCCTTGGTATCTCTAATTTTCTTGAAGAGATCTCTAGTCTTTCCCATTCTGTTGTTTTCCTCTATTTCTTTGCATTGATCGCTGAGGAAGGCTTTCTTATCTCTCCTTCCTCTTCTTTGGAACTCTGCATTCAAATGGGTATATCTTTCCTTTTCTCCTTTGCTTTTTGCTTCCCGTCTTTTCACAGCTATTTGTAAGGCCTCCTCAGATAGCCATTTTGCTTTTTTGCATTTCTTTTTCTTGGGGATGGTCTTGATTCCTGTCTCCTTTACAATGTCACGAACCTTCATCCATAGTTCATCAGGCACTCTTGTCTATCAGATCTAGGCCCTTAAATCTATTTCTCACTTCCACTGTATAGTCATAAGGGATTTGATTTAAGTCATACCTGAATGGTCTAGTGGTTTTCTCCACTTTCTTCAATTTCAGTCTGAATTTGGCAATAAGGAGTTCATGATCTGAGCCACAGTCAGCTCCTGGTCTTGTTTTTGCTGACTGTATAGAGCTTCTCCATCTTTGGCTGCAAAGAATATAATCAATCTTATTTTGGTGTTGACCATCTGGTGATGTCCATGTGTAGAGTCTTCTCTTGTGTTGTTGGAAGAGGGTGTTTGCTTAATCAGACTTCTCAAAAGTCAGTGTATTCAACCGGTTTTCTTAAAGGAAGCGTTTTTAGCTATATTGATGAAGTATATTGTTTTTTGGATGTTACTCTTCTATTTTATCATTTTTTTGTTCTTATCTTTACTTCCTTTGTGTTACCTTGACATCACCTTTTACACTTTTGGAGTTGAGCATGTGTTATTTTTATTTTAAATCTTCCCTGCTTTTGAGACCAAAACCTTTCTTTCAGTACTGCTTTTATATGGGGTCTAATTTTTAAAATATAACTGTCTATCTGATCATTAGCTATTCTACATCTTTCATGGTACAGCTAATCACTGGGAGGACCTCAATGCCAGGACTAATCCAATATAATCCCAGCAGGATTGCTAAAGAATGGAAGGACTGCTTTCCCCTATTGTGGACTCTAGATTATTACACAAGATGATATGTCAGATAAACCTGAGGGAAATTTTTGAGAATACTGCTCATTTGTGTCTTAGCAGTATAAAAGGTAGTCAATTTTTTTCTTCCTGTCCTTATGATGCCTATTGTAGATCAAGTCAAAAGGGAATATTTCTCCCTTGTTCACACAATATGCATAGCTTCCCCATATCCCTTCTGCCAAGTAATTAGATCAAAGTAAAAGAGACTGAGGGCTTTCCAGATGGCACAGTGATAAAGAATCCACCTGCCAAGCAGGAGACAAGGGTTTGACCCCTGGGTCGGGAAGATCCCCTGGAGAAGGAAATGCCAACCCACTCCAGTACTCTTCTCTGGATAATCCCATGGACAGAAGAATCTGGTGGGCTACAGTCCATGGGGTTGCAAAAAGTCAGACATGACTTAGTGACTGAGCATGCCCCAAAGAAACTGAGGCACTTGCAAACCTTATTGGTAAACCTCTGTCTAGGCAAAGACTCCTTCAAATTCTACTGTATGTCTTAAAGGTGAGGATTCCTTCTTGTTGCCAGCAGATTGTGAATATCTCAAACTCAGTTAATTTACTGAGAGTTCTTTGGTAGCTGGTTTGACAAATGCTGGACTTCCTGGTTGCTCAGACTGTAAAGAATCTGCCTGTGATGCAGAAGATCCAGGTTCGATCCCTAGGTTGGGAAGATCCCCTGGAGAAGGAAATGGCAACCCACTCTAGTACTTTTGCCTAGGAAATCACATGGACAGAGGAGCCTTATGGGCTACAGTCTATAAGGTCTCAAAGAGTCAGACATGACTGAGGGACTCACACTTTTCACTTTGACAGACATTGCTCAATAGCAAAATACAAACAAACAAGCATTTAGGCTACTGAGATGCAAAAATCATACATATGTTTTAGTTTATGAAAAATTTTTCATTTACCCCAGAAGTGTCTTTATAAATTTTATAAAAAGATTTTTAATGGGAGAAGCTTCTGGAACATGATCATTCATATGAATCTGGTAAGCAGGTTAAAGAATCCCAACATTGGAATGTTTCATTTTCAAAATCAAACATCTCCATCTTTGTGGACTAAAGCCTGCTTTTTAAAATAAAATCAGTAGATTTTTCCATCTTAAAGTAAGGAATATATTTTTGCTTCTGAGAAACACTTAGGATATTATCTTATGGTCCCCATAAATTAGGTAATTGATTGGGTTTAATCCTTCTAAGTTGGCTGGGTTTATGCCTCCAAATTGGTTTCTAGAAAGCTGGGATTTAAATATATACCCCCTCCTATCCTGTAGTATGCATGTAGACCTCTCTAGTGTGCATTTCTATTTTAGTCTTATTCCTGGCTACAACATATTTTATTTTAGCCTTTTTTTGGCTATAACGTATGCCCCTATTCTTGTCTTTTCTTTGTCACCTACTGCTGGGTTATTTCATATTAGATTTTGTATCTCTTTATAGGCTGCCTTGTTTAAAACTACATATAATTTTTAAAAAAATAAAAACTCTTATTCTGCAATATTTGCATAGTGAGGCTGCCTGATACAGTTTTACTCTCCACTGCTGCTGCTGCTGCTAAGTCGCACCAGTCGTGTGGGACTCTGTGCAACCCCATAGACAGCAGCCCACCAGGCTCCCCCATCCCTGGGATTCTCCAGGCAAGAACAGTGGAGTGCCATTTCCTTCTCCAATGCATAAAAGTGAAAAGTGAAAGTGAAGTCACTCAGTTGTGTCCGACTCTTAGCGACCCCATGGACTGCAGCCCACCAGGCTCCTCCGTTCACGGGATTGCCATTGCCTTCTCCTTTACCCTCCACTGCTACTGCTAAGTCACGCCAGTTGTGTCCGACTCTGTGCGACCCCATAGACAGCAGCCCACCAGGCTCCCCCATCCCTGGGATTCTCCAGGCAAGAACACTGGAGTGGGTTGCCATTTCTTTCTCCAATGCATGAAAGTGAAAAGTGAAAGTGAAGTCGCTCAGTCGTGTCCGACTCTTAGCAACACCATGGACTGTAGCCTACCAGGCTCCTCCGTCCTTGGGATTGCCATTGCCTTCTCCATTACTCTCCACTAGATATACAGAATTATGGGTGAAGCTCAGAAAATACACATCAGAAAACTAGTGCAGGGAGTAAAGGTTCCCCACTTTCTGGAGACATTCAAAGAAAAGCTGGAGGACTTCATATCAGAGTTGCATTATCAAACGTGGCATCTCTTCCCTCCCTACCAGCAGAGGAGAAGTTGGAGAAAAGATACTTCTACCACGTGCAGCCATCATTCACTAGGTGAGATAAGAATTATCCAGGCTGCCCATGATGCTTTCTGGGATCTGAAAAGGAGAATCTTTTCTCCTTAGCTCCAACAATGATTTGTGCTTACACAGTTTGGAAGAGAAATGTTCTAACTCCTTTGTACCTTGGTGTGTTCATATCTATAAATCATGAATCTATTTACTGAGCATCTCTTCCTCCCAGAAATGGCTACACCTATCCCTGAGCTGGCACATATAAGTGAGCAGAGGCAACTTGCCACAAAACAGGTACACAGGTGTTGTGACACTGAAGAGTTGTAGCAATTTGATCAAGGAGCTACTATATGAGCATCTGCAAGCCCAGGGAACCTGGACTCCCATCCCCAGCTTTCCTAGCTCTGATCTTGTTTTGCCCACACCAACTTAGAGACAGCTTGAGGATGAAAAATAATTTAATTAACAGAATGCTGTTTTTTAGGTTATGATTCTTGCCAATGTCATTAATTACAGAATAATGTCTACAAATCCAAATTAGCATAATAGGTGACTCAATAATTCCTTGTGTGCTCCTGTTCAGTCGCTAAGTCACGTCCAACTCTTTGGAACCCTGTGAACGGCAGCCCATCAGGCTCCTCTGTCCATGAAATTTCCCAGGCAAGAATATTGGAGTGGGTTACCAATCATTTTCTCCTCCAGGAGATCTTCCCGACCCAGGGATCGAACCTGCGTCTCCTACATTGGTGTTCTTTATCACTGAGCCACCTGGGAAGCTCCAGTAAATCCTTACAATTGCTATAAACAATCAGATCACAAAAACTCAAAAGAGAATTCTTTTTTTTTTCCTGAAAACTGTAAAATATGTGTTGAAGACTTTTTCCGCTTGAAAGAACCCACACAGATGCATCATAAATTGCTGCCATTAAAAATTACTATTTGGACTTAATATTGTTTTGAGTTCATAGTCTATATTTTATAGTTACACTCTTTTAAGCTGTAAAGCATTATTATAAAACAAAAAATATTAACAATGTTTGTCTTAGAGACTCACTATTCCCTTTATGCTAGGAGGCTCACCACACTTTCCTCCGGTCTGAACACCAACCTTTAATTAAATGTATGTCTGCAATGTCTATTCCTCATATACCATTCCAGATGTCTATCCAGTGAGAAGGGGTCCCTGGGCCGTCTTGTGGTTGATGTCCGAGTCACTTTCCTGCTTTTACTGGGCAGTAAGCCAAATAAATGATCTAAAGCGTTCAAAGTAGACATCAAAATTAATAAATTTTATTCATATGAAATTCAGGATCATGCACCCTGTTTTATGAAGCATGAGTGCTGTCAACAAACTAGAGGAGATTTTTTTTAAATAAAGTCATCCCCCTGTAAATTTACTCAACACCATTGTCTCCAGACAGGGAGACAGCTTCCTTCAGACAAAGCAGAGTGAGTATGGCATAATCATTTGAAAGATTTGAGCTAAAATGTAGCTTATTGCAGAGCAAGTTATTTTCCAAACCCCTAGACCCACAAACTTTCTCTGTGAGTTAAAATGACATTAAATTCCATGCATATGTGTGCAGCCCACAAAAACACCAAAGGACAATGAACTTAGCACCAGCTCAGAATTCCAATCACGCTGAGAAGCTGTGACTCACAGTTTCTCCCCATCAAGGTCAGTACCTAATGTGTAGACACCCAAGTTCCTCACCCCCAGGAAGAAAACGTTCCTCTCTAATTCTCTGCTTTCCATCAACACCTTCAGCCTAGCATCACATTAGGATCAGTTTTGACCATTCGTCTGTCCTGCTGGGCTGCAAGCTAGTTGAAAACAGAAACTGTCTTGTTACTAGCTTTATCACCAAGAGCTGCTGTATCATAGGTGATCAATTTGTTGGATTGAATAAAAGATCTAGTTCATTTTTGTTTAGGAGGGTTTAAGGAGACATTTCACATTACCTTTCCCATTACATTCTTGTGATTACACCCAGACGGTCAAATTTAATGAAATGCTGAAAATGGAAATACTGTGGCAGGTCATAATAAATGCCAGTTCAGGAATGCCTTAAAAGTGTGTTTCTCTAATACAATGCAGTATTGTGCTCTTTCCAAGGGCCATAACTTACCCAACTCATTTTGACAGACTCTAATGAACCAAATATCATGTATGACAATATCCATTACCTGTGCTCACTGCAGTTTGACAGCAACTGCATCCAGAGAAATGCTGTATCCTAAGCTGGCTGTTTCTAAAGAAACATACCCCTTTCACACAAAGAAAGATAAACAGGAATGCATGATGATCTGATGAAAATCCAATCTGATTTAAGAAGTAGAAAGATAACATAGCACAAATGAGGAAAATTCAATAAATTCCATGAAATGCCAATGGAAAAAAAATAACAGCTTTATGGAATATGATCAGCTGGTTAAAACAGAGCTGAACATTGTTTACATAGCTTCTAATATAGTTCTACAGCATTTCCTGTAATTTATACTTACTATTAAGGATAAAAGCTACAACCTTGATATATATGATTGCCCATTATTCAAACGGAATAGAGTTTTCTTAGAAAATCCATTTTTAAGGAAGAACATGGATCCCAACACATCCCTTTAATTTCCACTTTTATACATATGTTCTGATCTGATAAAGGAAGCATCTGTTAGATGGATGAAATATACAGAGATGACTCATTATCTGACACCGTTAGGGAAATGAGTAATTTTCCAGATAAAGAAGGATGCCCTCCAGAGTAGCATTTTTAGCTTAACTCTTTTAAAATGGAAAGCATACATTGAAGTCTTTAAATTAGGGACCTAGAAAATAAACTTGACAACTTCTTGATGCTCAGCATCATTTCAGAGAACATGACATAGATACACTACCATGTGTAAAATAAATAGCTATGGGAACCTGCTGCATAACACAGGGAGCTCAGCTCCATGTTTTGTGATAACCTAGAAGGGTGGGATGGGAGGTGGGAGGCAGGCTCAATAGAGAGGGAATATATGTATAAACATCGCTGATTTCACTTTGTTGTACAGCAAAAACTAACACAACATTGTAAAACATTTATACTCCAATAATAAAATTTTTTAAATAAATAAATAAAAAGTTAACTGCTCCCAAGCACTAAGCTTTTGAGTCCTCAAGGATGGTTTTGGCTTTGTTGTGAAACTGAGCTATGGTCTCTCAAACCCCAATCTCCACCCTACATGCTGCCCCAATTCTTGCCCCTTTGCCACACAGAGTGACCCAGCACCACTCCAAGGAGGATTCTCTAGCCTCAGTCCTCTGTTCAACACTCCAGGCTATGGATGGCATTTCAGATTCAGCTCTGCAGGCTTTATTCCTGGAGTTCCCACCTGGACAATTCATCAGTTTGGAACCTCCTTCCCAGGTGACTCAGTCGTAAAGAATCTACCTGCCAACGCAGGAGATGCAAGAGATGCAGGTTCTATTTCTGGGTTGGGAAGATCCTCTGGAGAAGGAAATGCCAACCCACTCCAGTATTCTTGCCTGGAGAATCCCAGGACAGAGGAGCCTGGCGGGCTATAGTCCATAGGGTTGCAAAGAGTCAGACACAACTGAGCGACTGAACACAGCACATTTAAGACAAGAGAGGTGACCAGTACTCCTGGTCTTATCACTAGTGCCTTCTCTGGGTAATTAGTACCCATAAGTGACCTAGCACCTTCTAAAATGTTCCATATCATTTTTAAACATCAGATTTTTAATGTCAGTTTTATTGGGTTGGCCAAAGAGTTCATTCAGGTTTTTCCACAAAATGTTACAGAAAAATCCGAACAAACTTTTTGGCCAATTGAATATCCATGGTGTTATCCATCTTGTAAAGAAAAAAGTTAGGACCTACAGGTCAGCTAACACATCTCTAGATTACCTTCTCTTTGACAATTCTGTCCCTCTGAAATTAATGCAAAAAGCCTAGTCCTGGGTGGTCTTTTTCAATTTGAGATCCAGAGAAGTACACTATTTTTGAATTTTTTATGCTGAGTTTCCATTGCTGACATAATCTGAAAAATTAATCTCAGCATGTTATGGCTCAGCTGAGGGATGGCAGGGGCGGGGGGGGGGCGGGCATCTGACAGCCAAATGGTGCCCCTGTTCCCTTTTATATTTATGTTGCTGATTGTTTTCAAGTTGATGGATCACCCAAAGTGATGGGTTTTACTTTCAAGGAAATCTTTCCCAAACCAGACTGCAAGTTCTCAGGTTTTGAGCATTACTGCAAGGGAACATTTCCAGAAGGTCCTCTTCCCAAGGTCAAACATGTCCAGCATCAATTTTTAATAAGCTTTTCATCACAAAATTATCCTACTAAATGATTTAACATGAACAACTTTAATGAGTATTGCAAATTACTGCTTCAAACTAACACTTTATTGATTAGCATTTGTATCAATAGATAGATATTCATGTTCACATTACAGTATGAATTTCACCCAAATGTAGGGTGAAAGGAATCAATGCGTGTGGGTTTATGTAAGGGAAATTGAACACGTGCACATAAACATCTCCCAAGGCTGAATCCTGCAGACATCTGTGCTCTGTAAAGTGGAAAAAAGGAAAAGGTTTCCATAGGAAAATAAAGTTTCTCCATAAAAGACAAAAGTAAAGGTGAGGTCTTCTGCCTTATTAGTGAAGTTCTTTAAAGAAAGACAAGAAAAGAAATGACCCACAAGGCATAGAACTTGGTGGTCGCTTATTCAGTGTGAGTCTTGAATATATTCATTCTCTAATCTTTTCCATTTATTAAAACTGCCCCCACCCTTCAAAGTATTCCAGTATTGCTAGCCACTCCCCCTGAGTGACCCTTCCTCACTATTTAGAAAGAATATTTATCATGTTTTAATGATCAAAGTATTGTACAGTCATCTGTAGAAAGCCTAGAGAATATACTTAAAAGAAAATTTTAAACATCCATAATTCTGCAGTCCAAAGATAACCACTGTTAACAGCTTGGGGTATTTCTTGGTGTTTTTCTTTCTGTCCACATATGAAAAAAACTGGAGACTTCTATGATTTTGTGACCCAATCTTACAATCTATGGATATGATGTTAATGTTTCCCATGCTATTTTGAAAGTGCACATATAATAAAAATTTTGTAATGGTCCATGTTAGAAATCCCATAATTTATTCAACCATTTCCTTATGGTTTAATATTTAAATTGTTCCTGGTTGTCACATATTATGAATAATGATGAGATCAATGTATTTTGCATAAAACTTTAAAAAAAACTTAAAATATTCCCTTGACTAATTCCCAGAAAAGACATAAGTTGGCTAAAAGTAAACATATTTTTAAGGCTCCGAATAAAGATTACAAAACTGCTTATCAAAAAGCATTGCACGTGTTATTATTCAATAGCATCACAGCCTAACCTTTTGTGTCACAGTTGCCAGCACAAGGTTTTCATAGTTTTCCTTTTTTAAAGTAAAGTTGAGGGGGATGTTATTTGGTCATTGCTTGGATTTACATTTTATTGATTACAAGTAAAATGGGGTTTTTCCACATGAGTTAACAGGTTTTTTGCTTTCCTTTTAGAAGAATAAATTATTTTCCTTTACTATTTTCTTTACTTTTTCTTACAAAGTATTTTACACAGCATTTTAACATAATTTGTATATTTTATTTTCCTTTAACTTTTCATTTGAATGATTTTCAGTAAATATACATTTTTAAGCCTTCCTAATAGTCAAACCTACCAATACACTCTATTTTCCATTCATTCTAAGTTTCTCCATTAGAAATTTGAGAAACATTTACTTTTACAGTCTTATTATGTTTTTATGGTTTAATTTTTATTTAACTCTTCAATCCATATGGAATTTATTTTGGCATATGGAAAAGACTTTAAATTAACTTTCTCTAAATAGTTAACCGACTGTTCTATACCACATGTTGAATACAGTAAATGTGTACATTTACTGAAAGTATTTGAGACTATAAGTTTACCTCTCAGTATAGATTGTAGTTAATTATGATTTTTTGATACAGTATTCTCTTTTTGGTTATTTCCTACAAAGTGTGTAATTATATTTCTCATGTCCTCTTTGGCCAATAATTGCTTTAGGAGAATATTTTTAAATGTCCAAGAGTTTATACTTTTTGTCTTAAAAACATCTTGTCCTAATGTTTATTTGGATTATTTAGATTCCGAGAACTTGGGCTACATTCATCTCCATATGCTACTTTTTCTACATTTGCATTTCCTAAATTCTAAGATGCTGCTTCTCACTTTTTTAAAAGATCAGAATGCAATATAATTAACACATATATTAGCGATATTTGTGGATTTTCTTCACAAAATCTTTTAGTAAATCAAAAGTGACTTATAGCATTTATTTAATTTCTTCTTCTCTTCCACTCAATCTCTTCTGTCATTTGTGAGTACATATTAATAAGTTAGCTCTCTGAGATCTGTATAACATAGCTACCATCTTCTTCTCATCAATTTTATTACCCTGTCCTTTTCCTCTGTTACTAAGTTTCTGAAATTTATTTTCATAATTTGATTTTCTGTGAAACCAGAATGCTTAATACTGACTACATCTTGATTTCTTTGAAACTGTGTGTGTGTGTTTGCTCACCACTCTTTGCAGCCCCATGGACTGTAGCCTGCCACGCTCCTCTGTCCATGGGATTCTCCAGGCAAGAATACTGGAATGGGGGCCATTTCCTACTCAAGGAGATCTTCCCAACCCAGAGATCAAATTGGCATCGATGAACAAGGATTTGGGGAGAGGGGAGGAAGCAGAGGAGGATGTTCTAAGCAACTGGGACAATTTGTGTAAAGACACAGATGGAGAAGAGCCACATGAATGGACACACAAAAGCTTCATTTAACCAGACTTAGACTTCCCTGGTGGTCCAGGGGTTAAGAATCCACCTGCCAATGCAGAGGACGGTCGATCCCTAGTCAAGGAGCTAAGATCCCACCTGCCACAGGGCAACCAAGCCCATGCGCAGCAACTACTGAGCCTGAGAGATACAACTAAGACTTGACACAGCCAAACAAATAAATAATTTTTTTTTAAGTTTTGGCTTTTTTTCCCAAACTTATTTATTTTTAATCAAAGGAAAATTGCTTCACTGGCCTCTGCCATATATCAACATGAGTCAGCCATAGGTATACATGTGTCCCTTCCACCTTTAACTTCCCTCCCACTTCCCACCCCTTCCCACCCGTATAGGTGGTTATAGAACCCTGGTTTGAGTTCCCTGAGTCATACAGTGAATTCCCAATGGTTATCTATTTTACACATGGTATATGCTTCCATGTTACTCTCTCGAAAAACCCAGGCCTGGAAATTTATTGCAAGACAATGCCAAGAGAATGTCCAGATGGGACACCCTAAGAGCTACACTCTTGTTCCCCACTGGCTCTTAGAATGACCCACCAAGCACAGTAGCCAGCAGCACCTCAAGCTCAGGTCCACTGATCTCAACTCCAGCCCAACAGTGCACAGAAATGTCTGGGTTGGAAAGCTGAGTGACCACCTATCCCAGTTTGCCTGGATGATTTCAGTCCCAAGAAAACTGGGACAGTTGGTCACCCTACAAAAGTGGGCGTGAGACTTATATTAAAAGTATCATAAAAGGTTAGATAGAAAATAACACTAGAGACAATTTTAAAGATATTTATGATTTCTTTATTTGGCTGTGCTGGGTCTTAGTTGTGGCATGTGGGATCTTAGTTCCCTAACCAGCGATTGACAACATGGAGTCTTAGCCACTGGACCACCAGGGAAGTCTCTGTGGACACTTTCAAGGTACTTTTCCAACTGGTCTCGGGCATCCACGTGCCAGAACCACCCGCCTACCACCTGAACAGCCCTCAAGAGACCTCTGCTGCCCAAAGTGCACATCCAAGAAATACTGTCCAGAGTGACACAGCCTCAAGCACGAGCAGACAAAAGCATCCATGGAATGACCCAAACCTCCCAGAGCCTTAGCCCCTCAAGAACCTCTTTGCAAGCCATGCCTGTACTTTTGTGCTGTAGGCCAGGACTTGCCCAACCAAAAACAACATTTCCAAACTCCAAATCAGCCAATCAAAACATAATGCTTAAAATCCCTCATGATAGGGTATAAATTCCACTATTGCCTGGACATCTAGCCCTTTCAACTTCAGCTTGCAGAGTCAGCAAAGTCTTTTCTGGCCTGACATGGCTCTCTCACCCAGCCAGCGAATCCACTCACCTTTGTCTTATAGCTCTCTCCATCTCTGTTCTTCCTCCCTGACAAGAGAAAGAAATAATATGCTTCCATCCAGTCTTCTACCTGCCACTTAGTCCCCATCCTCATAGCAAGCCCGAAAGGCTAGCTTCCTGGCCCTAGCCCTGCCTTGGTCCAAGACAGCAGACACCACTAAAATCCACTCACATTGCTTTGCCTGAGGTGGAAGAGACCACAGTAGATTGTGAACCCTGACATTCATTTAAAAGAAACTTGTATTTTGTAGCAGAGAAGAGGAGCCCAATGGCTTTCGTGTGTGTGTGTGTGTGTGTGTGTGTGTGTGTGTCCCAATAAAGTTTTATTTACAAAAACTTAAGGCTCAGATGGTAAAGCGTCTGTCTGCAACGCAGGAGACCCGGGTTCGATCCCTGGGTTGGGAAGATCCCCTGGAGAAGGAAATGGCAGCCCACTCCAGTATTCTTGCCTGGAAAATCCCATGGATCGCGGAGCCTGGTAGGCTACCGTCCATGGGGTCGCTAAGAGTCGGACATGACTAAGTGACTTCCCTTTCAAGAGTGGGGCAGGTTTTGACCTGTAGGCAGTACTTTGTAGGCTACTGATTTAAGTGACTTATTCAAGGTCATAGGTCTGATGAATATCAGAATTTGGATAGAATTCAGATCTCCTGACTTCCAATGTGTTTTTCCATTCTGCTATGTTGTTGCCTTTATAATTTCTTTTGCATTCATCACACACTACCTTGTTTTATTATTAATCTTATAAGGCTACTTATGATCTTTTGGTAGTCCAAGAGGCAGTGGACATCCAAGGATTGAGGGTGACACAGTAGAGCGATTAGAATAACCTAGTCTCAAAGTGCTTGAAGACCTAGTACCTCCTGGGCAGGAACAGCTCAGACCTCAGAGAGAGGAGAAATCTGGGCACAAGCAGCAAGGGCTGCACTGGGAACTGTTTGGAACTTCAACAGCTTGTATCTACCATTTAACTCACCTGATGAACATAATTTGAAAAATTACCCAGTACCCAAAAAATGAGTCAAAGAAGACAGCATTAGAAGAGGAAAATGTCTGCATGGTTCAAAAGCTCAACTGACTCTCCATTAACCAATCTTTTTCTTTAATGCTTGAGAATGAGCTGATGTGCAAAAAAACTCCATGATAACGAAATTCAGAGTGCACGTATACCAAAGTGAATCAGAGCAGCACATACGACTACGTGTGCAGTATTCATGTACCTGCAATGTGCCTGAATTAGGAATCAAGTACAAGTCATTCCAATTAATGTGTTCCTGTCTTCTAGCATCAATCTAAAGAGAAAGCAAGCTCGTGGTCTAACTCTTTGGAATACTGAAGGAGCCTAACTACATTTGACCAAGATTACTCACTAACAAAGGAATGAACTATTCAAACTCAAATGGCTCGCTGCTTAAAAACATTATACACACAGGCCAGAAACAACAAAGAAAACTCTCCTATGCAGAGAACATGTGAGCTGCCCATTTAGATCCCCAGAGACACTGGCAATGTCCTATAGGTTCAAGGGTCGTGTCCATCTCCCTTCATGAGAAACTTCAGAAGCTGGTATATACTTCCCAAGTTAAAAACTATTATATGAATAACTTGGGAACATCAAGTGATATTTCTGAGGCCTGCCAACAGTTTAACCACAGTGAAGTTCCCGGCCAAGATATTCATGGAAAGTTCAGAAGAAGTTACTTTGAGAAAGATGGACTCGCAGCAAACAGATTTCTTGTCCTTAGGAAGAATACATAAATCAATACTCAAACAAGCAAAATGAAAATTCAGTTTGTTCATAATCATTGAAGAAAAAAGACATTTAGAAGTTTAGAAAGAAGACTCCACAAAGAGTTCATTATTAACATGTTATTGTTACGATGCATATTAAAAATTCATTCAAACATTGCTCTCATACTTTTCCTTCCCACAGATTAGATGTAAAAAATGTCTTAACTGAGCTGCAGGGCAAAAAACAGACACTTGGCTTTGCTACTTCTTGGCTGTGTGATCTTGGGTAAGACACTGTTCCTCTCTGGAGCTCCACTTCCTCACCTGAAAAAACAGAATCCCTAAACTTCCTTCCAACTCTGTCATTCTATAATCCCAGGGCCACACATCCTCTCTGCTGATGGAAATAGTAAAGAAAATACAAACTGAAGTAGCATTTTGCAACAAGAAATCATACAAGTAGGCAAAGAGTTAACTTAATGATGACGTTATTCTGATTTTTGACAAACAGAGAATTTTACAATCCTAGAGTTTTACAGATGTAGAATGATCAAACTCTGAATTTGACTTCAGGAAAGGAAAAGAAATTCTTGAAAATAATGCTGTCTAAGGTGAGAGGGGGTATGGAGGAAGGAGATGCTAGAAGTCAGACTTTAAGAGCTAAAAGGAGGAGGAAAAAGCAGCAGGAGAAAAGCAGAATTTGGAAATCAAGTAGTCACTGAAAGCAATGGTAGATGAGAGCATAGGTGACAGTGATTTTAACTTGAAAAAAAAAATCTTGAATCCACTTAAAGGTGGGCAGAAAGAGACAAAATAAATACCAGATCGGTCAGTGACAGATGGTGACAGGAAAGAAGAGACGTTGGGTATAAAAAGCATAAAAGGATCTCTGCACGGGACTTCTCTGGCTGCCCAGTGGTTAGGACTCCATGCTTCCAATGCAGGGGGTTCAGGTTCTATCCCTGGTGGGGAAGCTAAGATCCCACATGCCTTGAAGCCACAAAACCAACAAAATATAAAGGGCCTCTGCAACACAAAATCCAGGTGGTTCTCTCCCAAATGTCCATAAGCTCACATTAAAACTTACTCTAGGTTAATTAAGCTCCAATACTTTGGCCACCTGATGCCAAGAGCATCAGGTGGAAAAGACCCTGGTTCTGGGGAAAATTGAGGGCAGGAGGAGAAGGGGACAAGAGAGGATGAGATGGTGAGGTGGCATCACCGACTTGATGGACATCAGTCTGAGCAAACTCCAGGAGACAGTGAAGGACAGGGAAGCCTGACGTGCTGCAGTCCATGAGGTTACAAAGAGTCAGACACGACTCAGCAACTGAACAACAAACAGTTAATTCCAAATTCTCAAGGAGTTAAGAATGAGCTCATGAAGCAGCTCATGAATTTGAAATTATTCCCTTGGATCTGCTAAGGTCTCCAAAGCCCTATTCACTGTAATAGTGGTGGTGATTTAGCTGCTAAGTGGTGTCCAACTCTTACAACTCCATGGACTGTAGACCACCAGGCTCCTCTGTCCATGGGATTTCCCAGGCAAGAATACTGCAGTAGGTTGTCATTTTCTTCTCCAGGGGATCTTCCCAACCCAGGGATCAAACTCAGGTCTTCTGCATTGCAGGTGAATTCTTTACTGATTGAGCCACCAGGGAAGCCCACTATAACAGTCAAATTGGGATTTTTAGGAAAAGAGATAATTTTTGACATGATTCTTCCAAGAGAAGCAGCTGGGTGTATCTCAGAGTGGGACAGCCTAAAGTTTAGAATGTAAGTTTCAGTTTTTTCACATAACCATCTGGGTGTCCTTGAGTAAGTCATTTGCATGTTCAGAGTGTCTGTTTCCTTGACTCTTGAAATGCGGCATTTGAGAAAAGGCTCCACCAGCTATAAAATCCTATGATTCTCTAAGTAATAGTTTACTGCATCGCTGGCATGACTGCCTTGATCATCAGCATGATCCAATTAACACTCTGCAACGTAGAATATTTCTGTAGTTTTGAAAAGTAGACTATTTAGGACAGGAAGGAGTTTGGAACATGAAATACAGTCACTTTGTTTTTCAAAACAAATGAGGGGGCTTCCCTGGTGGCTCAATAGTAAAGAATCCGCCTGCCAATGCAGGAGACATGGGTTCCATCCCTGGTTCAGGAAGATCCCACATGCCACGGGGCAACTAAGCCCATGCACCACAACTGCTGAGCCAGAGCCCTAGAGCCCAGTGCTCTGCAACAAGAAGCCACCGCAATGAGAAGGCTGGGTACCGCACCTAGAGAGCAGCCCCTACTCATGGCAACTAAAGAAAAGCCCGCACACCAACAAATACCCAGCACAGCCAAAAATATTCCTTTTTAAAAAAAATGAGGACTCTGAGGTCCAAAGATGCTGAATGACTTTGTTAAATTAGAAGCCAATCAGTGGCAGAAGCAAGACAAAGGCTGCCTGACTAGTCCTGCCTGCACCAAAATGCATGGCTACCAGTTGGCTTTAGGATGGCATACTTCACTAGAAGCTGCCCCAGGCCCCTTATAACCCATAGTGCGCTTTTTATGTGACTCATTAAACACACCCTACATCACAGCTGGGCTTTACTGGCCTCGGGGCTCTTAGTTTTCCAGACATCTAATCCAGGGAACATTGGAAGAGTGACCTGAAGGTCGTCATGAAAATACACCAGAATCAAGTACTTTAAAAAGTCCTACAGGGTCATCGAAGACAGCAAGTATCTGCACACTGTCTGCCCACTTCCCATTTGATCAAATGAGTATTCGACAGGCGGAAGCTCCTGGTGAACCCAGTCCTGACCCGCAACTTCAGGAAGCAAACAGCAGCCTCCACAGCATAAGCACTTTGTCACTCTGGCTTCAGGCTGCTGGGACAGTGGGATGGCTGCCCTGAAAACCTCTGAGAGACGACCTGGGGATTTCTGTGTAGGAGCGATGATGCCTGCCACGCAATATGCTGCCACCTGCTCCGAGATGAGACAGTTGGTTGCAGATAGCACAAGGTAAGACATTAAAACCTGAACTACATCGGATCCAGCAACCTGGTTGTATCTCTCAGATATCATAATGTGGGAAAGAAGTTGAACACAGATGAGTGCGTGCTGTATGATCCCATCAAAGCTGGGTCATTTGTAGAGACATGGATGGACCTAGAGTCTATCATACAGAGTCAAGTTATAAGTCAGAAAGAGAAAGACAAATATTGTATATTAACATATACATCTAGAAAAATGGGATGGATAAACCTCTTTGCAGGGCACAAATAGAGACAGAGACATGGAAAACAAACAAATGGACATCAAGTGGGAAAAGAGGAGTGTGAAATAAATTGGTAGATTGGGATTGACATACATATACTGTTGATACTACATATTAAATAGATAACTAATGAGAACCTACTGTTTAGCACAGGGAACTGTACTCAGTGCTCTGTAGTGACCTAAATGGGAAGGAAATCCAAAAAAGAGGGAGTATACGTATATGTAGAGCTTCCCTGGTGGCTCAGCGGCCAAGAATCCACCTGCAATGCCGGAGACACAGGAGACTCAGGTTCAATCCCTGGGTCAGGAAGCTCCCCTGGAGGAGGGCATGGCAACCCACTCCGGTATTCTTGCCTGGAGAATGCCATGGACAGAGGAGTCTGGTGGGCTACTGTCCATGGGGTTGCAAAGAGTCGGACATGACTGACGCAACTGAGCATGCACGCACGTGTGTACATATGACTGATTCACTTTTCTGTACAGTGTAAACTAACACAACATTGTAAGGCAATTACATCCCAATTCAAAAAAAAAACAGAAAAAATAAAATAAAAACCAAAATGAATCTATTACAGTGATAGAAGTCAGACTAGTGATTACTTCCTGGGTGACAGATATTGACCAGAAGGGGTCCATGGAGCTTCCTAGGGTGGGGGAATGTTTAATTGCTGGATCTGGGTGATAGTTACACAGGCATAAAGATATTTAAAAACTGGTCAACTTCTACACTTCAGATATGGGTGTCATTTACTATATGTATGTTATACTTTTAATAAACAGTGAATTTAACATATTGTGTGCAGACCCTTGATATGAATGGAGAGTATGCTTCTTCCTTTTCTTTTCCATAAGAGTATCTGACATTCTCCGAATTGAATCTTCATAAATAATATTACTAGCAATAACAATAGCTACATGAAGTACTTTTATGCATCAGAACCTGTGCAGACAGACATAGGAATTACCTGAATTATCTCCTTTAATTCTTAAAACATTTCCGTGAGGTTGACCAATACCATCATATATCTCACAGATGACAAAACTAAGGCACAGAGAAGTGAAGTAACTTGTCCAAAGTCACACAGCAAGTAAAATATCAGAACTGAAATTCAAACCCAGAGCAGTCTGACTCCTGAGTCTATGTTCTTAACTTTTTGTCACATTTGATGGTATGTTGCAGGAAGGGGGAAGTTTTCAAACTGAGGAATATTTTATCTAACTTTTCTCTGATATTACAGTGCAGTTTGCACACTCAGTATGAAGAGGAAAGAGGATCCAGGCTTGGGCTGATAGGTTAACAATTCTCTAGTTGATTACATTCTTGAGATTCATTCAACAGATACACCTCGTTTAGTACAAATGCCTCTTTTTTTTTTTTTTTTTTGCCTTTAATAGCAGAGGGTAGGTGCTATTATTGGCTTGTTATAGTTTGACTTTGTTCCTTCAGTGAAAAGAAACACAGTGGCAGCAACACAGAATGTTTTCACAGGCTATCCACTGGGCCCTCCAGAACACTGTGTCCTAGGACAGAATTTCCACCGCGTGCCACATGCTTTTAAGGTCTGCCTTAGGCTTTTTGGAAAGACTGAAGGGGCTTACTTTCCTCTTCAGATAGCTTTTATATTGTTATGATATTAAATATAATTTATCTGTAGGAGCTGGAGAAGGCATTAACCACTCTTTAATTAAAAAACACAAAGCTCGTGATTTTCCAGACATCCTCTTCTAGCCTTTACTGGCTCCTCAATTAGTTTCTCTGAAGCTTTCCTATGAAAACCTATTAAATAATTAATTCCTCGATTAAAAGGAGACATAAATCATAGCTGAAGCTCCAACACTTTGGCTATCCGACATGAAGAGCTGACTCACTGGGAAAGACCCTGATGCTGGGAAAGACTGAGGACAGGAGAAGAAGGGGCGACAGAGGATGAGATGGTTGGATGGCATCACTGACTCAGTGGACATAAGTTTCAGCAAACTCCAGGAGACAATGAAAGACAGGGAAGCCTGGTGTGCTGCAGTCCATGGGGTTGCAAAGAGTAAGTCACGATTTAGTGACTGAACAACAACAAATCATAGAGTCTCTAAAAATCCATCCAGGAGAAAGGGCAGAAAGCAACTTGATGGTTTAGCCCCTCTTAGCAACCAGGCCCAAAGCGTTAACTGAGGTGTATATTATGAAAATGACTTCCCAGGTGGATCAGTGGTAAATAATCCACCTGCCAATGCGGGAGACGCGGGTTCAATCCCTGGGTCAGAAAGATGCCCTGGAGAAGGAAATGGCAACCCACTCCAGCGTTCTTGCCTAGGAAATCCCCATGGACAGAGGAGCCTGAGGGGCTACAGTCTGAATGGCCACAAAAGAGTTGGACATGACTTAGCAACTAAATAACAACAACAAGACATCAGTGTAAATGAAGAATGAGAAGGCATAGTACCAAGGGCGCAGTTTTGCTCTCTGCATTCCAGCCAAGCTCAAGTCTTGTTCTCCAGTGGGATTTTGTGCAGTGATTTAAACACACACCCATGTGCACACAAGCACACTCACACAGAGACAGGCATCTGTTTTACTTTCTGGAAAATGGGCTTGAAAAAGGTAAGTTTTGGTACTGGTCAAAAAAATTAAATAAGAGCTCAGAGGGCAATGAAAGCAAAGCTTAATCAGAAAACAGAACTTTTAGATAATTTCAGAATTACATGATGAATTTGGCAATAGCTAAAATGAACAAATTTAAATATTTATTTTCATATTTAAATATTTCCAATGAAAATCAGAGACCGTGTCTCTCAAGCCAATGCCACAACCAGAACAGGAGCCATACGCTGTGCAGGAAGCTGCATGCAAGCGTGGGCAGCCCGGGGTTTCAGGGTCCTTCCTGATGTCACCGGTCTATTGTACTAGTTGTGCCGAGGAGGAAATAGAAAGATTTTGAAGCTATTTTTGAGAAACTGTTTCCTGCAACTGGCAAATGGCAGAGCCAAAAATAGGCTCTCCAGTGAGGTTCTTACCTGGTCGTCATAGCGATAAGTGAGGAACTGCTCCCCGGTCGTGTCCTCCAGAAAACTCCCCTGAGGGGAAAGTGCAAACTCAGGAAGGAAGTAGGCCCCAGGAGACTTCTCTGCTGTGGTCTGAAAGACAAGATTGCTTGGTTAAAAATAAGGCCTCAGTAAGGACTTTTGGGCTCCAAAATCACTGCAGATGGTGACTGCAGCCATGAAATGAAAAGACACTTACTCCTTGGAAGGAAAGTTATGACCAACCTAGACAGCATATTCAAAAGCAGAGACATTACTTTGCCAACAAAGGTCCATCTAGTCAAGGCTATGGTTTTTCCTGTGGTCATGTATGGATGTGAGAGTTGGACTGTGAAGAAGGCTGAGCGCGAAGAATTAATGCTTTTGAACTGTGGTGTTGGAGAAGACTCTTGAGAGTCCCTTGGACTGCAAGGAGATCCAATCAGTCCATTCTGAAGGAGATCAGCCCTGGGATTTCTTTGGAAGGAATGATGCTAAAGCTGAAACTCCAGTACTTTGGCCACCTCATGGGAAGAGCTGACTCATTGGAAAAGACCCTGATGCTGGGAGGGATTGGGGGCAGGAGGAGAAGGGGACAACAGAGGATTAGATGGCTGGATGGCATCACCGACTCGATAGACATGAGTCTGAGTGAACTCTGGGAGTTGGTGATGGAGAGGGAGGCCTGGCGTGCTGCAGTTCATGGGGTCGCAAAGAGTCGGACAGGACTGAGCGACTGAACTGAACTGAACTGAAGGACCCCCAGTGGGCTTCCCTGGTGACTCAGGTAAAGAATCTGCCTGCCAATGCAGGAGATGCGGGTTAGATCCCTGGCTCAGGAAAATTCCTTGGAGAAGGAAATGGCAACCAACTCCATTATTCCTGCCTGGAAAATCCCATAGACAGAGGAGCCTGGCAGTCTATAGTCTATGGGGTTGCAAAAGGGTCAGAGACAACTTAGCAATTACACAACAACAACAAAGGACCCCCAGTAGGGAGTCTCCGAAAAGGGTGAGTCCAAAAGAATCCAACCACAAAAGGCTTCACCAAGAACAGGGAAGTGCCTATTTACAATAGCCAAGACATGGAAACAACCTACTTTCTGTTGTGATTGTTTGGTGAAGGAGTAAGAAACACACTTATTTTTTCCATCCTGTAACAGAAGTGCATATATCCTCTCTTTTTTGGAGTTCCTCCTTATTTAGATCACCACAGAGCACTGAGCAGAATTCCCTGAGCTATACAGCAGCTTCTCATTAGTTACCTGTTTAGGGCACAGAATATGTCTGCTGGACATTGTTCCTAAAGTGACCCTGGGAGGAAGTGAAAGGAATGCTAAAGCCACAGCCCCTACAAAGAAAAGAAGACCCCAACACGTGTTAGCAGTGTTCCATGGAGCTCTATGTGAAATATCAGAAAAAGTAAAAAATCTTCCTGGTATTAAAGCTTGTCATCCCTCAGTATTCATTAGTGTGGGAAAAAAATAGAAGACACTTATGGCTAAACTATAGCTGATTACCTTCTGCTTTGCGAGCCACTGTTCTGACTTTAAATTGTATTTATTAGACTTCTACAAATAAAAGCTGGAGAGGGTATGGAGAAAAGGGAACCTTCTTGCACTGTTGGTGGGAATGTAAACTGACACGTCCATTATGGAGATTCCTTAAAACCTAGGGATAAATCTTCCACATAACCCAGCAACCCCACTCCTTGGCATATACTCAGAGAAAACCATAATGCAAAAAGATACATGCTCCCCAATGTTCATGGCAGCACTATTTACAATAGCCAGGACAAGGAAGCAACCTAGATGTCCATTGACAGAGGAATGGATAAAGAAGATGTGGTACATATACACAATGGAGTATTACTCAGCCATAAAAAGGAACAAAATTGTGCCATCCAGAGACGTGGATGGACCTAGAGACAGTCCTACAGAGTGAACTCAGAAAGAGAAAAACAAATACAGTACATTAATGCATATTTATGGAATCTAGAAAAATGGTATAGATGACCTTATTTGTAAAACAGAAATAGAGACACAGACACAGAGAACAAACTTTTGGACACCAAGCAGGGAAAGGAGGGTGGGATGAATTGGAGATTGGGGTTGACATATACACATTATTGATACCATGCATAAAATAGATAATTAATGAAAACCTACTGCATAGCACAGGGAATTCTACTCAATGCTCTTTGGTAACCTAAATGGGAAGGAAATGCAAAAAGGAGAGGAGATATATATATATATATATATATGTATGTATGTATGTATGTATAGCTGATTTGAGCTTCCCTAGTGGCTCAAATGGTAATGAGCCACTCAAATGAGTCTTCCTGAAATGCAGGAGACCCAGGTTCAATCCCTGGGTCAGAAAGATCCCTTGGAGAGAGAATGGCAACCCACTCCAGTATTCTTGCCTGGAGAAGTCCATGGACAGAGGTGCCTGGAGGGCTATAGTCCATGGGGTCGCAGCGAGTCAGACACAACTGAGCCACTAACACAAACATAGCTGATTCACTGTACTGTATAGTATAAGCACTATATTGTAAAACAACTAACCCCCAATTAAAATTAAATCTTTAAAAAATCACTTTGAGGACTAGATGAATTACTAGGAGTAAATTTCTCATCTAGCTTATGTTCCTTATAGTGTATACACTCAAAGAAATATATTTTCCTCCTTTTGTTCCCCTCCAATCTCCAACAACCTGTGTAGTAATTTCCAAATACTGACATTCATCTGGTTAAGAATTCACTGAAGAAATAAGCATATAGATTTCTGGATAATATCTGGAAAAAATAATAAAAAATAAAAAATAAAAACTGAGATGGGAATAAAATCTTGCACATGAAAATCAAAGGTGAATTTGACGGTAAAATTTATTTCTGTATTTCCTAGGAAGCTTGAGTACATATAAAAGTATTGTTTTTCTCACCAAAATAAAAACACATCTAGGTAAACCTCAGAGCCAAAGTTTATATAACTACTAGAAAATAATGGATTCTATCTTAAGATAATTCACGGAAGCTGATAACCAAAATGCTCAGCAAAAAACAATAAATGTTACCTGCCTCTATTGGCTTCAGAGATCATAGAATCATAGTTGTAAATGCCTGAAGAGGCCTTAAGAAGTCATCTAGGTCGAACTCCTAAATTTAGAAATGAGTGAACTAAGGCTCTGAGAGTTAAGATGCTTGCCAAACAGCACAGAGCAGGAGCCAGTGGTGAAACCTGTTAGCAATCATGTGCAAAGGCAGTTAGGTCATTTCACCAAAGGCTGGGGCCTGGAGCAGCCAGGATCACCACCCAAAACTAGCTCCCTCAATACACAAAGCCTCCCTGTGTAACAGGCTTCTCAGATGCCTCAGCAGTACAGAATCCCCCTGAAGTGCAGAAGACGAAGGAAATGCAGGTTGGATCCCTGGGTTGAGGATATCTCCTGGAGAAGGAAATGGCAACCCCCTCCAGTATTCTTGCCTGGGACAAGAGGAGGGCAATCCTAAGGACAGAGGAGCCTGGCGGGCAACGGTCCATGGGGTCGCAAAAGAGTTGGACATAATTTAGCAACTAAAAAGCTACAATCCTGTATGATGCTTATCTTTAGTTGTCCATACATCCAACACATATTTATTGAGCACCTACTATATGCCTGAAACTGTTCTGAGTGCTTTGGATACAATGTCATACAAGAAAGATAAGGTATCTCTTTCCATGGAGGTTATACTCTACTGGAAGAGATAGATTTTTTAAAAAGCAAACAAATTTCTAAATATGAAAATTAAACCTCTAAGTGCTATAAAGTAAATAAACAGAGGGATATGTGAATAAAGTTGGGAGAGGGTTGTTTAAGTTTATATAAGAAGTGGGGTGTTAGAGAAGGCTTTTGAGAGTCTCTTGGCTGGCAAGGAGATCAAACCAGTCGATCCTAAAGGAAATCATTCATTATTCATGAATAATGAATATTCATTAGAAGGACTGATGCTGAAGCTGAAGCTCCAACTTTGGCCACCTGATGCAAAGACCCGACTCACTGCAAAAAGACCCTGGTGCTGGGAAAGACTGAAGGCCAAAGAAGAAAGGAGGAGACAGAGGATGAGATGGTTGGATGGCATCACCAACTCATTGGACGTAAGTTTGAATAAACTCCAGGAGATAGTGAAGGACAGGGAAGCCTGGTGTACTACAGTCCATGGGGTCGTAAAGAGTTGGACACTACAAAAGTGACTTAACACACACGTACATACTAGGTCCCAGGGATGCCTGGTTCCAAGATCATCATCCGTTTATCCCCATCATCTTCTCAGACCGTCCCCACCCCAGTTCCCTTCAGCTGTCTCAGCTCCAAGCTGACTCTCCTTCCCGGGCTCCTCTGAAGCTGTCCCACCACTGAAAAAAACATGCTGCCACATTTACTCCCAAGTAGCTGCTTTTTGCAGCAAGGAGGACTGTCCTAAGCCTCTGTGATCAGAGTATTTGTCTGCTGTGCTTCTTCTATGCTATTAACAACAACTACAAACATTTCTAAAGCCCCAATGAGCCTTTTTTTTCTTTTTTTTTTTTTTTTTTGGCTGCTGACATTCGATTCGGTAAAATGACGTTTTTGCCTTACATTTTGTTCACTGTATTCCTATTCCAGGCTTCTGCCTCTCCCCAAAGGCATCTCAGTGCAACATTGTGGAGGCAGTTCCAGAAGGCTGAGGGCTGTGTCTCCATCATGTCTGCGTTCCCCATGGAGATGTCTGGTGTGATTCAGTGAGAGTCTAAGACTGATGGCTACACTACCTGAGCCATGCAGTAGGGGGAGAAATTTCCCGCCAAACCCATTCTATGGGAATTAAAGGCTACCAGGTCCTGGACTAGGGCTTCCCTGACGGCTCAGACAGTAAAGAATCTGCTTGCAGTGACGGAGACCTGTGTTTGATCTCCGGGTCGAGAAGATCTCTTGAAGAAGGGAATGGCTACCCACTCCAGTATTCTTGCCTGGAGAATCCCATGGACAGAGGAGCCTGGCAGGCTACAGTCCATGAGGTCTTAAAGAGTCAGACATGACTGAGTAACTAACACTTTCACTTTTTCTTTTCAGTCCCTGAGCTAGACCAGATTCTCTCTAGGCTCACATCACACCCCGTGTCACTGATAAACTGATTTTACATTCACCTCTCTTGATCAAAATCCTTCCTCCCGCATCAGTTTTCAATACTGTGGGAGTTGATGCTGCAGCCTGGTGCAGTCCAAGTCCTCTCCATCTGTGGTGGTCAGCGTGGGCCACCATGCTTGTGTGAAGTCTGAAGTGCTGACCTGTAGCATCCCAGGATAATGAAAGCTCAGTGCTGGAAGGGACCTTCTCAGTCATCCAGTCCAGCCTGTCCCCCTCAGCAATCCTGCCCAATGGCCTGCAGCCTCTAAGTGAATACCTTTATGACAAGGAGCTCACTCCCTCTGAAGGCAACAGGGGTATGTCAGAATCTAGCAAACTAGGGTTGGGAGAAACTGTGAGACTGGGATTGATACAGCTTCCCTGGTGGCTCAGCAGTAAAGAATCTGCCTATGATGCAGAAGATGCAGGTTTGACCCCTGGGTCGGGAAGATCCCCTGGAGAAGGAAATGGCAACCCACTAGTCCAGTATTCTTGCCTGCAGAATGCCATTGGCAGAGGAGCCTGGTCGGCTACAGTCCATGGGGTCACACAGAGTCAGACACAACTGAAGCAACTGAGCATGCAAAATGCACATATACTAGGTAACTAATGAGAACCTACAGTACAGCTCAGGAAACTCCACTCAGTGCTCTGCGGTGAGCACTGAATGGGAAGGACATCCATAGAAGAGGAGGTATACGTTAAAACAAAAAATAAAAGAAATCTCGCAAACTATTCTGAAGTGGCCCATTGCTCCCCAAGGGTGGGATGAGGTACCTTTCCACTTTCTGTCATCCTCCCCTACAGCCTTCCCGTCTTCCCTTCCCCTCTAGCAAATGCACATATACTAAGTTGAATTCCAAAGTATAAACACAGCAGAATCGAGGCAGGGACTAACATTTGAGTCACAGATCTATATGATTGGAAGAAACTTTTGCTGTTGTTGTTGTGCAGCCACTAAGCTGCTGTGCAGCCACTAAGTTATGTCCAACTCTTTGCAACCCCATGGACTGTAGCCCAGCTTCCAAGCAAAAGTTCACCCCCATCCCATCCCCCCAGCTCCCTCCATGGGGACATTCTTAGGAAAACCAGACTTTTCCTTAAGGAGAAATGGCTAAGTTCTCTTATGACTTCAGAAAGCAAGCAGCCTGGGCAGCAACGAACACACACTGACATTCTCACCGGATAGGGACCCAACTTCCTACATGTTGGGGAGACTTGGTGGCAGGTGATGCCTCACAGGACAGGGTGAATGAGGAGGTCAGGCCCCTTAGGCAGCAACAATTGAAGGGAGGACGGGGAGGTGGGGTGGGGGAAGGGAGGCTGGACCAGGATATGTGCAAGCTTCCCATGACACAGATCCAGAACCAAGGAGAGAAGCTGCCAAAATGCATCATCCCACCAGCCACTGTCCACAGCTGCTGAGTCACCAGACTGGGGGTCAGGAGGAATCCAGACAGCCCCTTCAGGGACCCAAGAATGCAGCTTACTCACCTCCCCCTCCAGCCGAAGGCTTTGACTTTGGCAGGAGAGAGTAAGTATGGGATGGCGATTCAAGGACAAAATTTGCGTGTCCTAGACTCCATCCATATAATCATATCTATGGTTTTTCCAGTAGTCATGTATGGTTGTGAGAGTTGGACCATAAAGAAAGCTGAGATCCTTCTGAGATCCTTATTGGATCCTGAGTGTTGGATAAGACCCTTGAGAGTCCCTTGAACAGCAAGGAGATCAAACCAGTCAATCCTAAAGGAAATCAATCCTGAATATTCCTTGGAAGGACTGACGCTGAAGCTGAAGCTCCAATAACTTTGGCCACCTGATGCGAAGAGCCAGCTCATTGTAAACAATCCCGATGTTGGGAAAGATTGAGGGCAGGAGGAGAAGGGGGTGACAGAGGATAAGATGGCTAGATGGCATCATCGACTCAATGGACATCAGTTTGAGCAAACTCTGGGAGATGGCCAAGGAGCAGGAAGCCTGGTGTGCTGCAGTCCATGCAGTCGCAAAGAGTTGGACATAATTGAGCTACTGAACAACAACAACAAGCCTCTATCAACACCCTGGATAGGATAGAGAATGTCTCTCAAGACTTGGCAAAATGTTTGACTGATGTGATGGAAGGAAAGACAAGTGGAGGAGAAGTGGGTGTTTCTACACAAAAGAATGGGAACCCAATATGCCTCAAAAGTCAAGTGGTCACCATTGACATTATACAGTGGGATTTCTGCTGAATTTCAACAAGTCAGTTTAAACCCTTCTCCCAAGCTTGGTCTGAGCACTACAGGTGGATGTCCACCTCTCTTCAGAGCATGAACACAGCCAAGCACCACACCACTGACCTCTACAGAACTGTGGTCAATAAAGGTCAGTAAGGTTCTTTCCTGGGCTTCCCTGGTGGCTCAGACAGTAAAGAATCTGCCTGCAACGCAGGAGACCCAGGTTTGACTCTTGGGTTGTGAAGATCCCCTGGAGAAGGGAATGGATACCCACTCCAATATTCTTCCCTGGAGAATCCCATGGACAAAGAAGTCTGGCAGGCTACAGTCCATGGGGCTGCAAAGAGTCGGACATGACTGATGACTAACACTGACTTTTCACTTTCACCTTTCAAGGCTTTTTCCTACCTGTCACTGTGAAGTCATGTCTGTACTGGAGAGCTGGACTGTACTATCCCTGATCATCCAGGCTCTCTTTGGATCTGACCCATCACCCCAGCCTGCCAAGGCTCTTTTTGGATCCTGACTCCATTTATCAAGGTTTGCATCGCTCTCTCCCCACTTCATGTCAGCCCGAATCTGAGCATGCCCTCTGCCTCCTTGTTTCAGCCACAAACACTTTGCCAGGACAAGACTGAGAATGAGGCTCTTCTCCAGGCCGACAGGGACTTCACCAGCTTTGAGTCTCCTCATTTCAGAATCCCCACTTTGGTCACTAGAGAGTCAACAAACAGACTGTCAGATTCTGTAGCGACACAGACAACTCATGGAAGTAAGACACTAGTTCCAAGAACTGAGACTCCAGCTGGGCTTTATAGGTCAGGACAAAAGCCAAAGGATATGAAGGCATAACCCTGAGTCACTATTTTTTAGATTTTTTTTTATGTTAACCATTTTTAAAGTCTTTGTTGAATTTGTTACATTATTGTTTCTGTTTTATTGGGGTTTTTTGTTTTTGGTTTTTGTCATGAGGCATGCGGGAGCTTAGCTCCCCATTGAACCCATACCCCCTCTGCATTAAAAGATGAAGACTTAATCACTGGACCGCCAGGGAAGTCCCCTAAGCTACTACAGCACTACAATTCCCTGTGAAACCAGGGTTTAATAGAGGCCAATTAAAGTCACCATCAGGAATTTGAATGCATAAGAAGTCAGTCTCAATTAACAGCAGCTAAGGTCTACAGGGGAGAGTTCAGCTCCAGGATGGAAGGTGCAGACCACTCCTACAGGTGAAAGGTCCCTTTATATTTTTTTCCTTTTTTTGGCTGCGCTGTGTGGCATGTTGAATCTTAGTTCCCTGACCAGGGATTGAACTTCTACCCCCTGAATCCAGAGCACAGAGTCTTAACCACTGGACAGCCAGGGAAGGGAGTTCAGCTCAGTTCAGCTCAGTCATGTCCCATTCTTTGCAACTCCATGGACTGCAGCACGCCAGGCTTCCCTGTCCATCACCAACTTCTGGAGCTTGCTCAAACTCATGTCCATCGAGTAAGTGATGCCATCCAACCATCTCATCCTCTGCCGTCCCCTTCTCCTCCTGCCTTCAATCCTTCCCAGCATCAGGGTCTTTTCCAATGAGTCCTCTTAAATGATAATATTTGTTGAGTCTTAAAGTGTATGTTTTAGACAGAATCCCCAGAGTCTGGGTCAGCCTGCAAGGAATACATTCCCTGGAGGGTCTCTGGATGTTATTCCTCGAATCCTGGATTACACACAGGATTTTACGGTTTCTACCTTCCAAGGTTCATGAGGGAATAATCAAGTTAACCAACATTATTTAAATTCAGAATACCAAGTGCATTTTTTGTTCCAAGATGCATGATGTGCATTTTGTTACCTGAACCTGAAATGAAGGATCCAGAAACTTTCTGGATCATTTTAGTTTTTCAAGTAGGATGTCATCATCCCAAGATGTTTTACTTTATAAGTAAATATGAAATATATTTACTTTGCCAAGGTTGACAGGATCAGCTGAAAGAAAATGAGTTTTCACAATTATTTGAGTCTTTAAAAAAATGATACTAGAAATTTAAGGTTTCTCTTCTCTATTTACCATCAACAGATGAATACATTGGGCTTCCCTGATGACTCAGTGGGTGAAGAAGCCACCTGCAATGCAGAAGGCACAGCAGATGCACATTCAATCCCTCGTTCAGGAAGATCCCTTGGAGGAGGAAAATGGCAATCCACTCCAGTACTCTTGACTGGGAAATTCCATGGACAGAGGAGCCTGGCAGCCTACAGTCCACAGGGTCATAAAAAGTCAGATATGACTGAGCAAATACATTCTCTCTATCTTACTGGTTTGAAAGGTCTATCACTTGAATAAATGCCTGAGTATGAGTACATTTCAGCTAAAATATTGGGTTGGTCAAAAAGTTTATTCGAGGCTTTCCATACCATGTTACAGAAACACCAACACCAAGTCGTTGCAAACTTCACCTTCACTCTGAGTCACATTTTCCAAAGAAACATGAGTGGCGACCCTTCTGGGTCCCTCCTAGTGCTGAAAGGAGGGTGATGCCTCGTCGGTGTGCATAATCGGAATGAACTGTTCCGTGGAGAAGGTCTTTCCTTGAGTTTAAATTTATGCTATTAAGACTCTCTTTCGCAAACTGGAATGCGGATCTTATCAATGTCACTCACAGCACCACTCTTCCACCTGCCCCTTAAACACATGATGTAGTGGTGTTTAGTTGCTGAGTTGTGTCCCACTCTTTTGCGACCCCATGGACTGCAGCTCACCAGGCTCCTCTGTCCATGGGATTTTCCAGGCAAGGATACTGGAGTGGGTTGCCATCCCCTTCTCCAGGGGATCTTTTGGATTCCTGCATTGGCAGGCAGATTCTTTACCACTGAGCCACCAAGGAAGCCCCACTAAACACATAGTCTCTCTCAAATTTCTCTCTCTTTCTCTCTCCTTCCATCTCCTTCCCCTACACACACACACACACACACACACACACACACACACACACACACCCCTTTAATCAGCCCTGGCAAGCAGGGCCAAAAGTAATCTGTGAAAAGATCTTGCTGGAACAGACTTCACCTTGTATTAATAGTTCCTTGAAAGGAGAAAACCTGAACATGCAATCACAATACTTCTTTATATATGTGAACCCTCTTCAGTCCTCGGCAATAGGCTTGGTGCATACGAGAAAGTCAATAATTAATTGTCTTTCCTAGAAAAACCAACATAGATTGCCCTTCCACCCCCACGGAGAGCCCGGCATGACTGATGTTTGAATATTCTTTCTTCCACAGAAAGACTAGAATGCTCTGGCTGAAGACCACGCTGGCACTTCACAAGGGGTTATTTAAAAACTAGACTATTACTCTAAATGGGCAGAGGAAAGAAAGCCTGCCTGTGCCAATATACACAATATAGATCCTCTTACCCTGGAGCCCACCCCTCCCACAAAACTGTACTTAAGAGCCCGTTTTTCAAGGACTTGAAGTAAGCTCACCCATTGGAAAGAGCCTCAATCACCAAAATGTCATGTGGAAATAATTCTAAAACACCTCAGGGGAAAGAAGTGGAAAATTGTATTCCTTGAACAGCACTCCACAGGTAAAGAAAAAAGCTAGATGGATGATCATCACAAATCTTCATCAGTTGTAAACTTCCTACCCAACTCTTTGCTTCTCCCATTCCCTCCCCTCTTCCTGGTCCAGTCATACTGGTGATCATCAGCATAGAGAAGGAAGCGATCATTTATTTGGGGAAAGTGAGCAAAACTGTGGTTGCTGAGAAGTGCTACATGTGAGAATGATCCAGAAGGGAAAAGTGCCATGGAGAAGGAAGGTGTTTCCTGGGAGAATCTCTGTAGCTCCCTCCCCAGCATCATCATGTCCACCCTATCAGGGGTGCAAGGCTAAGGGAGGACCAGTCTCGGGGGGATCCAGTCTGGGAAGTGGAATCTACCTTTTGATCTCAAAATGAAATATGTATTTTTCCCACAGCCCCTTCCCCATTGACACTCATGATTACCTCCCTGGCAGAGAAAAGGCATCTTTACTTTTTAAACAGAGTACAAATCACTATTTTACTTTACCCCAAATGGCAGGAGGAGGGGACTCCCCAAAAGATTGCTGTCCAGATACTTCTTGATGGTATGTCCAGGGTCAACATACTGTTTGTTGAGCACCTACTAGGCACTGAGGCTGCTTTAGACACAGAGAATTCATCAGTCAACAAAACAGACAGAAATCACTTTTCTCAAGAAGTTCATATTCTAACTAGGGGAAACAGAAAATGAACATAATATATAAGTTGTATAATGTCACATGGCTTCCCAGGTGGCATAGTGGTAAGGAATCCACCTGCCAATGCAGAAGATACAAGAGATGTGGGTTTGATCCTTCAGTCGGGAAGAGCCCCTGGAGAAGAAAAGGGCAAGCTACTCCAGTATTCTTGCCTGGGAAATCCCATGGACAGAAAAACCTGGTGGGCTACAGTCCATGGGGTCACCAAGAGTTGGACGTGACTGACCACACACGCATGGCATGGCATGGCATGGCATAATATCATATAAGAAAAAGAAGTTGGAAGTGCTGGGGGGGTATAAATTGCAATGGCTTTTTGTTTTATTTAAGGTTTTTTTTCCATGTGGATCATTTTAAAGTTTTTATTGGATTGATTTGTTATTAATACAGTATTGCTTCTGTTTTTTATGTTTGGGCTCTATGGTGGCAGGGCACATGGGATCTTAGCCCCCCAGTTAGGGATCGAACCCGCCCTCCTCTGCATTTAAAGGTGAAGTCTCAACCACTGGGCCCACTGGACCACCAGGGAAGTCCCTGCAGTTTTAAATAGAGTGGTCAGGATAAGGGGGGGCAAGATAGGGGAGGGTTTCTTAGGGAAAAACTTCTTATTTTCCACTTTTCCAAACACAAGAGTTGGAGCCTGCCCTTTTCCTTGCAGGCATCACAGCGTTGACTCTCTCTAGGAACCTGGCTGGGATCTGCCAGGCTCTGGAGTCATTTGCTTCTACCTACAGCAGCGCTGTGACGCTTTGCTCCTTGGCCCCAAGTGCCTGTCTGCCTCCACAGCTCTCCGACTCCAGCCAGGCCAGGCCCCAGCCCCCCTCTCTGGCTGTTCCAATGTCTCCTGCTCCCAGTGAGCCACAGCCCACCCCACCCAGGCCCCAAGAGCACAAGTGCAAGCCTAAATAGGCAGAAAACACCGTTACTGGACAACAGATTGATTACATGGGCACAGTGTCTTTGTTGCCAATGTCAGAGTCCAACACTAAGCATAATGCAAATCAGTGTATATCCCAATACATGAACTTGTATAAGCCTATCAGTGAGAGAGGAAAAGGAAGGTGGGGAGGGAGAGAGGGGGGAGAGAGAGGGAGAGAAAGGAAAGAACAGAAGGAGGAAGGAAAAGAGAGAGGGAGTGGAAAAGAGAGAGCAAGAGACAGGGAAGGAGGGAGAGAGGAAGGGAGGGAGAAAGAGAAAAATGGAAGGAAGGACGGAGGAAGGGAGAGAGAAGGAGAAAGACAAGGAGGGAGGGAGGGAGGGAAGAAAGAGAGAGAGGAGGAAGGAAGAGAGGGATGAAGAGAGAAAGAAAGAAGGAAGAAAAGGAAAAAAGGAGGAAAGAGAAAGAAAAGGAGGAAAGGGAAAAATGTTACCAGCACTTCCCCATTTGGCAACGAGACATCACCCAACCTGACAGAGTCCAGAAACACATCGGGGACACAGGCATGTTTATTCAAGGTCTTTCTCACCCTCACGGCTTTCTTTCTTTCAGGAAACAGCTCGTCTATGCGGCTGAAATCCTACAGGCTTTCAAAATGCAGGCTTCCAAGAGAAGAAAAAGACAGAAATGTGCTGTTTGCATATACTCCCAAAAACATTTATATTCATCCTAAGCCAGTTTGTTTTTCTAAGCTCAGCAGGGCAGGAAGTCTTCAGTGCTAACACGTCAGCAGAGCTGCCAGATTTGCCTTTTGGATGCTCCTGCCCTTCAGAATTCTTAAACAAGCAAGGCGATAGGAAGATGGTGATTTATAGTCAGGATGTCTCTGCTCCCTGCATAGAAAATGGCATCACTCGAATTCCCATAAACTATCCAAAAATACTAGGGGTTTAGCATCAAATGGTAAAGACTTCTTGAAAACCCAAAGTGATGCTTTTATAGAATTAAGATGCTAACATTAATCCCAACAATTCAATGGTTAACAAAGCTATACTGGAGGCATAAATCAGAAGAAATTGTAACAAACAGATTATCTTCTGTTCTTTTTTAAAAGGAGAAAGGCAAACTACAGTGTTTGTTCCAAGCAGGACATCGAGTGAGACAAAGGTTTGGGGATTTAAGTTGGTATATTTTTAAGGTATAGTTTTAATTTTTTAATGATGTATGGAATGATAGTAATTTTCTTTTGCAGGCTTAAAAACACAACCCCATCGTTCCACATTTGTTTGACATGAAAATGTCACTGAGGTTTAAATCCTGAATAAACATAGGATTAGTTTTATGAACAGTACCAGACACATGGAAAATCACACTCCTAAGCCAAACTTGGAGATGCTGGACACCTGTTAAAAGTGGTGATGGATATTCACATCTAGAAAGGGGTCCAGATTTGTGGTGGGGAATCCAGGGGTCCAGCCTACCTCCCCATAAACTCCATGGGCCCTGCCATGTTCTTTCACATCTCTAGTTCTTACTGTTTTGTTCTTGTTGTTTGTTGTTTAGTCACTAAGTCAAGTCCAACTCTTTTCGACCCCATGGACTGTAGTTCACCAGGCTCCTCTGTCCATGGGATTTCCCAGGCAAGAATACTGGAGTGGGTTGCCATTTCCTTCTCCAGGGGGTCTTCCCAACCCAGGGATCAAACCCACATCTCCTGCATTGCAGGTGAATTCTTTACTGCTGAGCCACCAGGGAAGACTGGTAATGTAATTGCAATTACTCAATTAATCACTTAATTTGTAAGAAGCTGTACCAATGAATGCCATGATGACTCATGTCATTACAAAGTTCCCAAAACAGTGGATATGTGTATATGTATGGCTGATTCACTTTGCCATACAGCAGAAATTAATGCAACATTGTAAATAAACTATACTCCAATTTAAAAATTAATTTAAAAAAAGAAGTATAAAATCCATTGATGACTATCGAAATTTCTCAGTGTAACTTTCCATTTTAATTTAACTTGCACAATATCTGTTACAATCCCTCTATATTTCAAATGATTTCTTAAACTTCTTCTGACAAACATGAATTTTCTTTGACAAAAAAAAAAAAGTTCCCCAAACAAGTTTTTGATGTCAGCAGTAATATAAGAATGTATTGAGTATCACCTCAATGGGAGTGTTGAGCTAGTCATCAGAGACCGAACAGGAGACAGTCCATGTTCTCAGGGAGCTCACTGTCTAGGGCTGGGAGTGAACTGAGATGAGATCAGCAAGTAGATCATTCAAAGTCAGGTGAGAGGGTCATCCAGGAGAGCAAGGGACAGGATGCTGCAGGGGCACATGAGAGGGACATGGCCGAGGCAGCAGAGGTAATGGGCATAATGAACAACAGAGCAAGCTGGATGAGCAGTGTGTGCACGTGGAGTGAGAGTGGAGAGGAGAGAGGTAGAGGGGCAGACTCAGGCTGGATCTCGACGTGAGTCTGGTGAGGCAGGTCGAAAAGTCAGTGTCTATTCCTAGGAAGCATCCAAGGGATATTATGTAGAAAAGTGAAACTATTCTAATGGAGAATGAATTGGAGGGGAGTGAGACAGAAGGTAAGCTCCTGTAATACTCCAGGAGGAAGAAGACAAGAACGATAGGATACAGAGAAGAATATGAGCCATAACAAATTAATGTATCTCAGAACTTAGGGGGACACGTGCACCTGTGGCTGATTCATGTCAATGTATGGCAAAAACCTGAAAGTGAAAGTGAAGTCGCTCAGTCGTATCCGACCCTTTGCGACCCCATAGACTGTAGCCTACCAGGCTCCTCCGTCCATGGGATTTTCCAGGCAAGAGTACTGGAGTGGGTTGCCGCTTCCTTCTCCAGATGATCTTCTCGACCCAGGGATCAAACCTGGGTCTCCTGCATTGTAGGCAGACGCTTTACCGTCTGAGCCACCAGGGAAGCCTATGAGAACCTACTATGGCAAAAATCACCACAGTATTGTAAAGTAATTATCCTCCAATTAAAATAAATGAATTTAAAAAAAGAAAACAATTATGCCAGTATATTTGAAATACTGGTATATTCAAAATTTTAAAGCTTTAGAAAAAAATTCTAAATAAGCAAAACTGACTAAAATAAAACCAAACAGAAAGGGACTCCCCTGGTTGTCCAGTGGTTAAGACTCTGCACTTCCACCACAGGGGATGCGGGTTCAATCCCTGTTTAGGGAACTATGATCACATATGCAGTGCAGCTAAAAATAAAGAAAACAGAAAAATAAAATAAATAAATAAAATAAAATAATTAAATAAAATAATAAATAAATAAAAATAAATAAAACAGAAAAACCTCAATGGTCCTTTAACTATTACAGAAACAGAATCAGTATTTAATATTCTTCCCATGAATAAAACAAAAGATCCAAATGGTTTTAAGGTGAGCTCTACAAAACATTCAAAGTGTAAAGAATTCCAATTAAAAAAAAATCTCTTTCAAAGAACAGAAAACAAGGAACATCCAATAATTCATTTTTATGAGATTATACACTTGATAACAAAAACCAAACAAGAAAAAAATTACATATCAATCTCACTCATGAAATGAATATAAAACTCCTCAAGTAGATATAAGCAAAATAAATCTACCGTCCTATAAAAAGAGACCATCAACAGCAGAATACATCAATAAATTTTGGTCTGTTTATACCCTGGGACACAATGGAGCAATGAAAATGAATGATCTCAGCTCCATATATCGAGAGAGATGACATTTTAAACCATAACACTGAGCAGAATAGACAACAGTATGATTTCATTCATACAAAACTCAGAAAAGGCTAACCTCCCTTAGTGCATTATTTGGGGATAGGCACTCAAGTGGCTAAAATAAAATTCACCTTGTTGTAGTGATGTCTGAGCAGAGAGGAGGATGCAGAAGGGAAGGAACACACAAGAGGCTGCAGGGGGATTGATAGCACCCATTTCATAAGCGCCACGGTGGGTACGCAGGTGTTCATTACACTATCACGGCTGCCACCTCATGTATAGCTGTGCAAGCTGGGTATTACACTCAGTACGTGGCCATCTCCCCTTAAGCACCGTGTTACATAAGGAACATTATCTGTGTATGCAAAATAATCATCAAAATAAATGTTATAAAAATTAAAATATATATGCAAAATAATCAAATGATTTATAATAAATTAATAGTAATATATTAAGAAGATAAGCTTTAAGTCAAACCTGTAAGTATATGAATGTTTATACTTAACATGAAATGAACATAGCCTTTATTTATTTTTTAAACATACCCTTTTATATCAATGGGAAAGTGGTAGATTAGTCAATAAGTTCTTTGAGACAATAGGTAAATTAGGAGGAAAATGGGCAAACTCAGATCCCTTCTTCAATCAATGCATCAAAATCAATTTCATATGGATAAAAATGTAAATGGTAATATATGTGTTTGTGTGTGCCTGAATGTGTGTGCATATACACACTCAATATATTCCAGAAAGTGGTGGAATTTTGCAAGATCAAGAACTGTGAAAAAAAAAAGTCTGATATCTGTCTGATTGTTTACCCATTGTAAGTTACTTTATCTTTCATCTGAAAGTTTTGAACATATTTATAATATAATTACAATATAATTATAAATGTTATAATTACAATATTTCTAATTTAAAGTATTTGTAGTGACAGACAACAACTAGACTTAATCATGGTGATCACCTTGAAATGTTTAGAAATATTTAAATATTATGTTGTACACTAGGAACTAATATGGTACCATAGGTCAATTATACTTGGAAAACTAAGAAACAAACAAACTCAGAGAAAAAGAGGTCAGAGATGTGGGAGCATTGGATGAGACAGTTAAAATTTTCAGCTATAACATAAATTACTAGGGATGTAATATACAAGATGTTAAATACAATTAACACTGCTGTACATTACATATGAAAGTTAAGAGAGTAAATCCTAGAAGTTCTCATCACAAGGGAAAAAAATTTTTCTATTTCTTTAATGTTGTATCTATAGGAGATGACTGATATTCACTAAACCTATTGTGATAATCATTTTATGATATATTGGGTTGACCAAAAAGTTCATTTGGGGTTTTCCATTACATCTTATGGAAAACCCCGAATAAGCTTTTTGGCCAACCTAACACGTAAGTCAAATCTTTATGCCATACACCTTAAATGTATATAGCATTGTATGTTAATTATGGGACTTTCCATGTGACTCAAGTGGTAAAGAATCCACCTGCAATGCAGGAGATGCTGGAGATGAGGGTTGGATCCCTGGGTTGGAAAGATCCCCTGGAGAAGGAAATGGCAACCTACCCCAGTATTCTTGCCCGGGAAATCCCATGCAGAGGAGCCTGGTGGGCTATGGTCCATAGGGTCACAAGGAGTTGGACATGACTGAGCTATTGAGCACATACACACACACACATACACGTTAATTATATATTAATAAATGGGAAGCAAACATAAAATTTAACCATCCAAAAAGAAAAAAAAATAGTTTAAGAATTCTAGGGAATTCCCTGGTGGCATATTGGTTAGGACTCTGCACTTTCATGGCTGAGGACCCAGGTTCAGTCCTTGGCAGGGGAACTAAGATCCCACAAGCCATGAAACATGGTCAAAAAAAAGAAAAAGAAAAAAGTTTAACAACTGGCTTCCTAAAACATTTCTACTAACTGTGTTCTTTCCCTGTGTGTGAGCCATGCTTTCCTGTTTCTTTGTGTGTCAAATTTTTATTGAAAACTGGACATTTTAAATAATATAAGGTGGCAACTTTTAACCATCACCCTTTGAAGTCATAAATTTTACCAGAATATGTGCATATTTTTCTTTGCGTCTTTTTATATCAGTCCTGACAGTCCAGCGAGTCCTTTCAGACTCAAGTCTTTTCTTCTTTCCCTTCTCTTCATTCAAGGAAACATTCTGCCAATAGTAGTTTCACTGTAGTCTGTCTTCCATCCATGGCTTTTCCTCCTTCTGCTGCTTCCATGGTTTGAATATCAGGTCTCCAAAATCTGTTCTCCAAGTCCCTCAGCTTTTCCCTCATGATTTACACTCTGTGGTTTTCCACTGTTGTAGATGGTATTTCCTTCACTTGGACGTCCTTCAACTCATCCTCTGGATTTTTTACTTTGAAAATTTCATTTGTTTTTTGTTGGGGAAAACCATTTGGGGCTGTAGTGGAATCTCCTTACATACTCTTAGTTTGTGGTTTTCCAGTTTCTTTCTGTTTCCTCCAGGGCAGTTCTATTTCTATACAAAAGAAAAACTCCATATAAGAGCTCTGTAATAGAGATGCCTGTTCTGAGTGGGCTGTTGGTATTCCTTTTTCTGGGTGCTGAATCCCCTTCAATGCTGCAGCTTTTAAACTCTTTTGTGTATAAATATTGGTGCTCGGCTATAGTAGAACAATGTGGCTACCCTCCCACCATGCCAGGGAGGAGGCACAGTCAATGTCCCTGAGGGACCTCAGAGAACCAGCTGGCCAGGTAGCAGTCTCCTATCAAGACACCAACAGAAAAACTCTCTGGGGACTTCCCCGGCGGTCCAGTGGTTAAGACCTCACCCTCCAGTGCAGGAGGTGCGGGTTCAATCCCTGGTCTGGGAGCGAAGTGCCATATGCCTTACAGTCAAAACACCAAAACATAAAAGAAGCATTATGGTAGCAAATTCAATAAAGACTTTTTAAATGATCCACATAAAAAAAAAAAAATTTTCAAAAGAAAAAAAAAGAGAGAGAGAAAACGTCTCTGCCCCCAAGCCCTATTCTCTTCCCAGAGGGAGAAAAGCTCAGAGCCACCATTTAGCCTGCATTAGGACCAGCCTGCCTGATAGCCCCAGAACCTACCCATGGCCAGAGGGGCAGCTGGCATCAGATGACTACAAGATTACATGATCCTGAATTACTCTGATAAAGCAACTACAGAATGAAATATATTTATATGCATATCAGATCTTGATGTAGGGAAAATCTTTAGAAGTGCAACACCAAAGGCAGAAACCATACAAATATTTATACAGCTAATATTAAATTTGAAAAGTGAAAAATCAAACATGAAAATACTTGAAACACACATAAAAAAGATTGTTAATGCCAACATATAAAAACATCCCTTAAAAACAAATAAGAAGATGAGGAACAGATTAATTTTAAAAATGGGCAAACGACATGAATAGGAAACTCACAAAAGAAGAAAGGCCAACAACCAAGAAAGGTATGATATCAGTAGCAATAAGAAAAAAAGTTAAAGCATTTACCAGACTGGCAAAGATTTTAAAGAATATACTACTCACGGCCAGCAAGGATCAGGTTTGAAACACATATCAGCAAGTTGGACTGTCAAATGTTTAAATGCAAATGAAGAACAAACCGCAATCTTAACTTTCTAAATGTACACAAAAATTGCTACACTCCAAATAAAATCTCAGAACAAATTTGTGTTTAAAAGCTTAGACAGCTAAAATCATAATATGGTTATGAAGCACTCCTGGTCTTAGCACATTCATTCACTCATTCATTCTGTATTTTTGAGCACCTGCTCCATGCCAGGTCACAGTACTAAGGATGACAGTGGTAACGGAGACAGATGTAGTTCTACCCTCAAGGAGTTTAAATTCTAAAGAAACTATTATGAGAACATTTCAGGCAAATTTTGCTAATTTTAAAATATGCTAATTATATGATTGCTTAACCTCCCAATCTAAAAACTAATATTGAGGGACATGTTGAAACATTACTCAAAACACATTTAAATCATAAGTAGCTTATCAGTACAGTAAAGGGAAGAAAGACAGAGCTTCACTTACTCCAGCCTTTGTAAAGATTCAACTCCAGGGACTTCCCTGGTGGTCCAGTAGCTAAGACTCTGTGCTCCCAATGCAGGGGGCCTGGTTCAATCCCTGGTCAGGGAACCAGAGCCCACATGCCGCAATTAATGATCCCGAGTGCCACAACTAAGACCTGGCACTGCCAAGTAAATAAACAAAAATAAACATTCCAAAAATAATAGAACTTCCCTGGTGCATGCTAAATCACTTCAGTCATGTCTGACTCTTTGCTATGGATTATATCCCACCAGCCTCCTCTATCCATGGCGTTCTCCAGGCAAGAATACTGGAGTGGGTCACCATGCCGTCCTCCAGGGGATCTGCCTGACCCAAGGCTCAAGCTCGTGTCTCCTGCAGTGCCAGGAGATTTCTTTACCACTAGCGCCACCTGGGAAGCCCTCTCTGGTGTTCCAGTGGTAAAGAATCTACCTGCCAATAGAGGGGACACAGGTTCGATTCCTGGTTCAGGAAGATTCCACAAGCCACTGGGCGGCTGAATGGAGCTCTAGAGCCCATGAGCTGCCAAGCAGAGAAGCCACCACAATCAGACGCCCACTCACCACAGCAAAGAGCAGCCCCAGCTCACCACAACTACAGCAGCCTGTGTGCAGCAACAAAGACTAGTGCAGCCAAAGATAATAAATAAATGAATAAATAATTTTTTAAAAATAAATTTAAAAAATGATAATAATTCAGTGTGACTACATCTAATACTTATATTTAGTTGATGGCTGACCATTACTACAAATCTGTTGGTCCCCCCTCCACAGCAAGTCAATGCCAACAGTAAAGAACGGACTGATGTCGTTGGCTGTATTTAGGAATAACTGAAATGCAAATGGATCACAAACCTTCCTTGTGAGGAAGGCAGCCTATATCCTTGTTTGAAAAGCAGTTCTGTTCTGATGAAAAGTGTCTTTAAGCGTTCAGAAGAAAAAATGGCGTAGCGGCTCAAAGGCTTGCCTGCATCTACTCAGGGATTTGTGACAGGCTATAAAAGAAAGGCGTTTGCTACTTGGCGTAGTGCAGAAACCCAGGCTGTGGAGATGAGGCCAGACCAGGAGGAAGGCAGAGGGAGGATGAGCTAGCTGCCAGAAAGAAGCTGGAAAGGGCCCATCATGGGTTTCTCCTTGTCCACGGGGAAGTTGCTCGCATGGGGAGGCGGTTTCATATTCCTAGAACTTTGCCACCCTCAGTTAGGAGACAAGAGAAGGAAGAAACAGCCACAGTATTGAATGGCTTATTATGTGCCAGGCATGTATTACATGCTTGACAGTTTATCTAAATTAATCTCACATCAACCCTGCAAGGCAGTTCATATCACCACCACTTCTTTAAATAAGGGGATATATTGAAATTCCTTTGCCTTTTTTTTTTTTTTTTTGGCTGCACTGGGTCTTAGTTTTAGCATGCAGGATCTAGTTCCCTGACCAAGGATTAAACCCGAGCCCGTAGAGTCTTAACCACTGGACCACGAGCAAAGTCTCAAAATTGAGGTTCTTGAGATAGAGAGAGCTGTTGAGTATCATAGTTAGTGAATGGTAAAGCCTGTTGGAAACTCATTTATTTCTTCTTCACAGAGCCATACAGGATATAAAATAACTTCCTGGGGCAAAAAATATATATGAGGTTAAACATTTAGAAGAAAATATAAGAAGATATCTGTGTGGTGTCAAGGTAAGAAGGGATTTCTTTAAAAAGACATACAAGGCCAACTATAAATGATAAGATGAAAAAACAGCTATCCATTCATTCAATAAATACTCTTGAACATCTACCAGAGACTGCTTGAGGAACTTGGGATCCATCATTGAAAAAAAAAGACCAAAATCTCTACCAACAGGGGATTAGTATCCAGCATATATAAACGATGTCTATAAGTGAGAAGACAAAAAAGAAACTCATGGGCAAAAGATATGACAAGCAGTTTACAGAAGTAAAAACCCACAGGCCAGTAAACATAAAAAAATGGGTATTTAACTAGCCATCAGGAAAATACAAATTATAAACATCAAAGAGATACATGTAACATATACAAAACTGGCAAAAATGAAAAAGCTGGAAAATACTGAGTATCATTGGAGATGATATGGTACAAGAAGGATTCCTAGATTTTTGATTACACTATAAATTGGTTTCCATGACCTCAGATAATAATTTGTGCAATAATAGCTAGTAGAGTTGAAGAGGGTGTATTATTTCTCTCAGCAATTTCTTCCCTAGGCACAGACCCTAAAGAAATTAACATATAAAAGAACATGTAATAAAATTGTCCATAAAAACAAAATTGGAAACACTGTAATGAGATGTGCAACAGGAGGGTAAAAAAATATGTGTTCTGATGTCTTCATACAATGGACCATTACTCAGCAGCAAAAATAAATGAGTGAAAGCTACACTTAACAACATGGATGAATCTCACTAACATAATGTTGAGCAAAAACAATATGAAGTTTCAGACTGTTCACAGTATAATTTCATTTACATAAAGTTTTAAAAGTAGAAAACCACAGTACAGGAACTTCCCTGGGGGTCCAGTGGCTAAAATCCTGCACTCTCAGTGCAGAGGGCCTAAGTTTGATCCCTGGTCAGGGAACTAGGTCCTACATGCCGCAACTAAGAGTTCTCACGTCACAACTAAGGATCTCACACGCTGCAACTGAAAGACTCAACATGCCACGATGAAGATGGAAGATTGTGCCTCAGCTAAGGCCCTGCACAGCCAAATAAATAAAATAAATATTTAAAAAATAAAAGTAAATAAAACAACACTACATATTTTGTTTAGGAATATGCAGTGAAAGTATAAAGAAAAGTAAGGGAATTTTAAACTCTAAATTCAGAGTGGTTATTACATCTGGAAAAGAGGAAGATGTACCTACTTGTTTGTACTGATAGTGTTTCATTGCTTAAGCTGGGAGGATGTCCATGAAAGGTACTGTATTACTATTTGTGTGTGTGTGCTCAGTAATGTCTGACTCTTTGTGACCCATGGACTGTAACCCACCAGGCCCCTCTGTCCATGGAATTCTCCAAGCAAGAATACTGGAGTAGGGTGTCATTTCCTACTCCAGATCTTCCCAACCCAGGGATCGAACCCAGGTCTCTCACGTCTCCTGCATTGGCAGGTGGATTCTTTACTATTAGCACCACCTGGGAAGCCCTATATTACTATTAAATCTGATCTAACTCTTAATGATTACATAACAATAAATTTAGCAAACTAAGTATAAATCTATAAAAATAGACCTTGCTTATGAGAAATAAGCAAGGACTCCTCAAATATAAATTAATGCTGTTCTCTGTAAGTTGTAAACAGCTAATCTTTGCTTTGGGTTTCGAATCTACCAGGAAACCCTAACTTAGAGAATCAGCACAAAATGCACAGCCAGGGACATAAAGTACTGAAAACAGCGAAGGAGACGTTTTAACAGCTTTTCCTAAAAGCACAATGAGAAAACAAAGACAAAAAGTCAGATTAATGGTGTCAGGTTGTCAAAGGCTACCTTGGAGATATCTCAGGGCAAAGGCTGTAAAGTACAAGAGGCCCAGGTTTTTAAATCATGGGCAAGTGTGGGAAAGACCCAGAATGGTCTGGGGAATGGGGCACTCCTGAAATTTGAGACTGAGGGTATGGGAAGAACAGAGGGCTCATTACTAGAAGGATTCGGGGCATGTCTGGATCAGAGACCCAGCAAAGCTACAACAGGAACCATTCTGTGTTTCTCATGCTGTTTACTGGGTTGGCCAAAAAGTTCATTCAGGTTTGTCCATCACGTCCTACGGAAAAAGCCAAATGACCATTTGGTCAACCCAATACTGGCCTCCCCAACTCAGTATGAACTTCTTCCAAGGCAGAGAGGAGGTGGTCAAATGAGTTCTCACATGTCCAGGCATCTGTGCTACACTGGGAGGGGCCCAAAGGTAAAGCAGACAAAGACCTCAAGGAGTGAGACAGCAGGGTCAAAGGTGAAGTCCAACGGAGGAGAAAGACATGTAGAGAATGAACTCAAAGTCAAACACGATGAGAGGGGAGATGAATGGTGGGGAGAGGACTGGGAAAGACTTTGCCAACATCTTGAATCTTGACAGAGATAGGACTAGGAACAGAGGGGCAAGTGGAGAAAGGCTCGAGAGGAGGGGAGAATAAGCAGAGGAAAGCAAGAGGCAACAACAGTTCTTTATGACTACAGCATGGAGACACAACCAAACACACCACCATTTGAAGGAAACAGTAACCACATCCAAGAGCAGAGTAAGAACTCAGTGATGCCTGTCTCAGTCACCAAGAAATTCTGACCAAGTGAAGTTTGCCCTCTGCATCCACAGATTCCACATCTGTGGACAGAAAATATTCAGGACGGGATTTCCCTGGTGGTTCAGTGGTTAACACTCTGCCTTCCAATGCAAGGGGTGTGGGTTCAATTCCAAGTCAGAGAACTAGTATCCTGCATACTGCAGGTCGCAGCCGAAAATTTCAAAAAGCAAATAAGCAAACACAACATTATAAATCAACTATACTTCAAATTTAAAATGTTTTTTAAAAAGAAAAGAAAATATTTAGGACAATTTTTCCCAGAGGTTCCAAAACAAAACTTGAATTTGTCACGCACCATCGACTACTTCCACAGCATTTACATTGTATTGATAGCTATTTCCAGAGCATTTACATTGTATTAAGTAGTATAAGTTAGAGAAGGCAAAGGCACCCCACTCCAGTACTCTTGCCTAGAAAATCTCATGGATGGAGGAGCCTGGTAGGCTGCAGTCCATGGGGTCGCTAAGAGTCGGACATGACTGAGGGACTTCACTTTCACTTTTCACTTTTCATGCATTGGAGAAGGAAATGGCAACCCACTCCAGTGTTCTTGCCTGGAGAATCCCAGGGATGGCAGAGCCTGGTGGGCTGCCTTCTATGGGGTCGCACAGAGTTGGACACGACTGAAGCGACTTAGCAGCAGCAGCAGCAAGTAGTATAAGTAATCTAGAGATGATTTAAAGTCTACAGAGGATGTGCTTAAATTACATGAACATACTTGAGCATCCTTGGATTTTTGGTATCTGCAGAAAGTTCTGGAACCAATTTCCCTACAGACAACAAGTGATGATGCACCTACTTCCTTTCATTCTCCCCACTAATGCTAGTTACATCTTGACTCAAAGGAATGACCTGTTTTATTGAGCCAATACCTTAACCTGAATTTGTGGCCAAAATTCAAATATTTCGAAGTGAATTCTCATAAACTTCTATACCTCTGATAAAGACTGTGCAAGCTTAGGAAGCCTGCCTGGGATGTCTTCCTCAACCAGTATTATAATAAAGGCAGTTTGTTCCAGCTGACATTGGGCTGGGTAATGAAATGTGCTTGGGAAGCAAATCAGAATAGATTCACATTTCTTTACAAGTTATAAACAACACATTTTTGTAACCAGAGAAATAAACAGAGCTCACCTCTAAGCAAGCAAACACTTGTAGGAAAGTCACTAGATGACATCTGCTCTCTGATGGAAAATTTACAGAAAACAGCATGATCCAGGCCAAGCCAAGGGAAAGACCAATTAGTATTATTTAGACTACATCACTATTACACTTCCTTGTACAATAAACAATCACCTACCCTTTCACCTACGAATCTCTCTACCCTTTAACACCAACGTTCTCCAACTAGACACTAAATGCTTCCTTCTTCCAATAGTGAGTAATCCATTCAGCACTCAGTGCCAACAGCAAGGATGAACATTACTGGTAGGCTCCTTTGGCTGACCTAACATATATTAGGAAAGAAGGGTGAAAAGGGATGGAAGGGAAGAAAGAGTGAGAAAAGAAGTAAAATTAGTAAAGGAAGAAGTGCCTAAGACTGTGACAGGTAGAGTCCCTCAACTCAGTCACTAGCCACTTGCATTGATGCTATACATTGAGAAAGACATTGAGTGAATTAGAGAAGTGAGTTTATCTTAGCTCTGACTCTCACTGGTTCTGAACCTTGGTTAAGTCTGTTTGGCGATCCATGATCTCTGAGGTACTTTTCATCCTGTCCTTGAGTTTTCAGATACAACTGGTCTACCACATACCATGCCACAGAGGATAGGGAGAAGCCTGCTACAAGGAGTCCACCTACAAAGTGCCACAGTCAAGATGTCAGCATTCATGTAACTATGGTAACCAAGTCCCCCTACCCAGAAACTGTCCCAGATGACCATAGGAAAACAGAACACAGGAATATCAATAGTTTTGAATAACTATTTTGAAATAATGTCAACCATATGATAAAAATTTTAAGGATTTTTAAAATACAGTATTTCTTTATTTATTTGGCTGCATCAGGTCTTAGTGGCGGCATGTGAGAGCTTGGTTGCATCATGTGGATCTTTGGTTGTGGCACACAGACTCTGTAGTTGTGGGGTGTTGGCTCAGTAGTTGTGGCATGCAATCTTAGTTGCTCTATGGCATGTGAGATCTTAGTTCCCATACCAGGGACCAAACCCACATCCCCTGCATTGCAAGGTGGATCTTTAGCCCCTGGACCACCAAGGAAGTCCCTTAAGGATTTTTTTTTTTTTTTTTGGTGTTAGGTCAAGTATAGGCAGGATCCAATAAAGAACAAGTCAACAAGGGCAGATTTTTAAATATTCATTCTTAAGAAACTGGTACAGCTGGAGACCATGACAAAGCACAGAAAGAGCTTCACTTGAAGCCACTCTCTTACCAGGGACCAAGAGCAGTCAAAGGCGGTTGGGAGAGGAGCCACATTAAAATAAGTAGGCAGACAGAGCTATGACCCCAGCTCCCACAATTAGTCTTTTAGGATGCTAGATGAATCAAGTTGCAATAAAAAAAAACTATATGATCAAAAATGATATTTTTTAAGATTCTTTTGATGTTGACCATTTTTAAAGTCTTTATTGAATTTGTTACAATATTGTTTCTGTTTTGTTTTGCTGCTGCAAGGCATGTGGGATCTTAGCTCCTCAACCAACACCCCCTGCATTGGAAGGTGAAGTCTTCTCCATTGAAACCACTGGACCACCAGGCAAGTCCCAAGAATTATATCTGAAGTATTTAATGATTGTTAAAGCACAGGCACCAACCAACCAGATGGTAACCATAATTACTGATTTGGCCAGGTAGGTAGGTATGGCTGGTAGGTACTTGCTTAACTAATCCCAGATCCATTCCTGATCATCTTAAAGACAGATTTCTAGGGTATACAAACTAACCATCAAGGAGCCTGTGGTAGCCATTACTGCTGTTCACTACATGTTTCCAGTTCTCCTCTTGGGCCCATGGTACGAGTGCATGACCCCAAGCCTTTGAAGTCAGGCATGGCCATGTCACTTGCTTTGGCTAACAAAGCAACAAACACGGAACAAAACGTGAGTGGTATGTGTCACTTCTATGCAGAAAATTTAGAGAACCAGCGCTAAACTTGTCACATTTCCAATTCTCCACAGAAATGGCAATCAGCAATGTTTTAGATGGCAACAGCACTGAGAAGAAATGTGATCGATGTACAAATGAGTGAGAAAAAGCCCTCTGTGTATTATGCTGCTGAGATTTTTTTGAAGGTTACTGCAGAAGATCTAGCCTATCCTGACTGATGCCAGGAAAAATCTGCCCACTAGTTTTGGGAATAATCAAAAGGTGATGGGGCCATTGCAAACACCCATTCAAGGACATGTGAACAGATTAAAACCAACTTGGAAACTACAAGCATCTGCAGCATTAAACAACAGTAACAGAACATGCAAGAGGTAATATTTTGGAAACAAAGTTTTACTCTAGGAATCTAAACTTTAGGTAGCATTTGCTATGAAATATAAAACAAAAGTGATCTTGGACTTTTAGAAACAAGATATAAAAGATGAGTTGATAAGACAATCAGATCAGATCAGATCAGATCAGTCGCTCAGTCGTGTCCAATTCTTTGCGACCCCATGAACCGCAGCACGCCAGGCCTTCCTGTCCATCACCAACTCCCAGAGTTCACTCAGACTCATGTCCATCGAGTCAGTGATGACATCCAGCCATCTCATCCTCTGTCGTCCCCTTCTCCTCTTGCCCCCAATCCCTCCCAGCATCAGAGTCTTTTCCAATGAGTCAACTCTTCACATGAGGTGGCCAAAGAACTGGAGTTTCAGCTTTAGCATCATTCCTTCCAAAGAAATTCCAGGGCTGATCTCCTTCAGAATGGACTGGTTGGATCTCCTTGCAGTCCAAGGGACTCTCAAGAGTCTTCTCCAACACCACAGTTCAAAAGCATCAATTCTTCGGTGCTCAGCCTTCTTCACAGTCCAACTCTCACATCCATACATGACCACAGGAAAAACCATAGCCTTGACTAGACGAACCTTTGTTGGCAAAGTAATGTCTCTGCTTTTGAATATGCTATCTAGGTTGGTCATAACTATCCTTCCAGTAGTTTTAAATGAAAGGGAAGCTGGCATTAATAAAAAAACAAGGAAACAATCTTAATGCATTAAAAGGAGTAAAGAACAGAAATTACAGAAAATAAACTGGATGTAGTTTTTTAGAATACTAAGGTGAGAGATCAGTAAAAATGAAAAAGAGCAAGAGAAACTATTTAATCTAAACAACAGAGAGAAAATATTTTGAAGATAAAATTAACAGAGCATCAAGGACCTATCGTATAATAACAAAAGATATAAAATTTATGTTATCAGAGTATAAAAAGGAAAAAAGAAATAGCATAGGGTTAAAAAATATATTTGAAGAAATAGTGGCTGAAATTCTCCCAATTCAGGGAAAACCATAAAACCAAAGATTCAGGAGGCTGAATCCTTAAAAAGAATAACATCAAAGAAACACGCACACACAAAATACCATAATCAAACATCTGAAATCACAGACAAATAAACACTGCCTATAGGGGAACAGCAATTAAAACGGATAGTGGATTTCTCATCTTAAACCAAAGAAGCCAGAAAGAAGTAGCAGATGTTTCAAGTGCTGAAATTAGAAAAATAATAATAACATTTGGACCAGAACTCTATGCCCAGCAAAAATACCCTTCAGGAATAAAGGGGAAATCCAGACATTCTCAGAGGAAAGAAGACTAAGAATTGTCACCAGAAGACCTACCTTTAAAGAAATGATAAAAGAAGTACTCTAAAAAAAGGCAAGACTTCTTTGGTGGTACAGTGGATAAGAATCCACCTGCCAATGCAGGGAACACAGGTTCGATCCCTGGTCCAGGAACATCCCATATGCCATGCAGCATCTAAGCCCGTGCATCACAACTACTGAGCCTGCACTCTAGAACCCATATGCCATGCATCACAACTACTGAGCCCATGTGCTGCAACCACTGAAGCACCCTAGAGCCTGTGCTCTGCAACAAGAGAAGCTACCGCAATGAGAAGTCCACGTGCCATAACAAAGAGTGGCCCTGTTCGTCACAATTAGAGAAAGTCCATGATCAACAATGAAGACCCAGTGCAGCCAAAATTATTTTTATTATATTCCCTTTTAAATTATTCTTTTAAATTTAAATTAAATTAATTTTAAATTAATTAAATTATTTTTTAAAAGATATTTGAAAGAAGGTAAGTTATAACAGAAGATCTGAAACTCCAAGAAGAAAGAAAGAACAATGTAATGGGTAAAAAAGGGTAAATATTGTAGAATGCCTTTGTCTTCATGAACTTATAAAAAAATTTTTCTATTTATTATTTTTGGCTGCACTGGGTCTTCACTGCTGTGCACAAGCTTTCTCTACTTGCAGACAGCAGAGACTACTCTTCGTTGCAGTGAGCAGGCTTCTCATTGTGGAGCACAGGCTCTAGAGCGCAGGCTCAGTAACTATGGCACAGGGGCCTAGTTGCCCTGGGGCTTGTGGGATCTTCCCACACCAGAGATCAAACCCATGACCCCTGCACTGGCAGGCAAACTCGTAACCACTGAACCACCACGAAAGTCCTTCATCAGCTTTATTAAAAACTACGTTTGATAGTTGAAACAAAAAATTATATCATCTGATGTGGTGCTCAATGTATGAAAAGAACACAATTAAGATAATTACCATATTAAAAGCAGGAAGAGGTAAAACCTAAATTAAGGTAAACTTTCGACACCTCACACAATGTCTGTGATAAGACAGCACCACCATAAAAGGGTTAGGGGAAAGAGAAAGATTCAAAACCTTTACAGCTAAATCAACATGTAATTCTAAAAAAATTCTCAAGAAGACCACAGGAAGGCAATAAAAGGGAACCACAGGAATAAGAGACAGAGAAACAAAACATAAAATGGCAAGCTAAAACGCTAAAATAGGGACTTCCCTGGTGGTCCAGTAGCTAAGACTTGGCACTCCCAATGTAGGGGCCTGGGTTTGATCCCTGGTCAGGAAACTATATCCCACAGGTCACAACTAAGAGTCCACATGCCACAACTAAAGATCCTGCATGCCACACACACACACACACACACACACACACACACACACACAAAAAGATCCCACATGCTGCAACTAATACCTGGTTCAATAAAATAAATAAATAAACATTTTTAAATAAAAAATAAATAAACCCTACAAATATAACAAACAGTTATAACAGCAATAATATATATTTATATAACCTATAGTTAAAACATATCAATAGTTATTTTAAATGGTTGAAATACACTGCATACTAGATAGAGACTGGCTGAGTGGATTAAAAAAAGTACACACTACTCAATTATATGCTTGCTATAAGAAATCACTGCAGATATAATCATATAGACAGGTTGAACACAAAAAAATATTAAAGTAAAAGAAAAATATATTATGCTAATAGCATATTTAATAGTTATTTCTTTAAAGGAGTGGCTACATTAAAAGAGATAAACTTCAGAGCAAAGAAAATTTCCACAGAGGAACATTCCAGCAAGGAAATATAGGCACACTAAATGTGTATGCACCAAACAATAGAGCTCTAAAATACTTAAAGCAAACACTGATAAAATTGAAAGGAAAAATATGCAAATCTACAATTAGAGTTGGAACACCCCATGTCAGCAATTGATTGATAACGAGATAGAAAGGCAACAATGCTACCAAAGAACTAGACACACTGTCAATCAGCAAAATTTAATTGACCTTTAAAGAACACTTTACCCAACAATAGCAGAATATACATTCTTTTCAAGTGCCCATGGAACATTCACTAAAATAGACCATATTTTTGGACATGAAACAAACCTCAACAAATTTAAAATAATTGGAATCATACAGTGTGTTCTCTGGCCATAATGGAATTGAGCTAGAAATCAGTAACAAAAAGGTAACAGGAAATTCTCCAAATAGAAACTAAATAACATATTTCTAAATAATTCATGGGTCAGAGAGAACTGCTCAAAGGAAACAGAAAAATTCAAAAAATGAATTAAATTAAAACATATCAAATTTTGTGGAACATGGCAAAACAAGTTACAGAAAGAAAAATTTATAGCACTAAATGCTTACTTAAAAAAAAAGAAAAGATCTCAAATTAATGATCTAATTCCACTCCAAGAAAATAAAAAACAAAGAGGAAAAAATCCAAGGCAACCAGAAGAAAGAAAATAATAAAGAGCACAAACCACGGAAACAGAAAACAGAAAAGCAGCAGAAGAAATCAGTGAAAGAAAAACCTGACAATTTGAAAAGGTCAACAGTATGCATCAACAAAACAATAAATAGACAAAGAAAATAATCAAGACCGATTAAGAATAAAGAGATGATACAAACAACCAATGGGCTTCCCTTGTGGCTCAGCTGGTAAAGCATCTGCCTTGCAATGCAGGAGACCTGGGTTCAATCCCTGGTTCAGGAAGATCTCCTAGAGAAGGGGATCTTCCTGATCCTTCTAGTCACCTTTTAGTGCCTTTGACTGTGTGGATCACAATAAACAGTGGAAAATTCTGAAAGAGATGGGAATACCAGGCCACCTGACCTGCCTCTTGAGAAACCTATATGCAGGTCAGGAAGCAACAGTTAGAACTGGACATGGAACAACAGATTGGTTCCAAATAGGAAAAGGAGTATGTCAAGGCTGTATATTGTCACCCTGCTTATTTAACTTCTATGCAGAGTACATCATGAGAAACGCTGGGCTGGAGGAAGCACAAGCTGGAATCAAGATTGCCAGGAGAAATATCAATAACCTCAGATATGCAGATGACATCACCCTTATGGCAGAAATCAAAGAGGAACTAAAAAGCCTCTTGATGAAAGTGAAAGAGGAGAATGAAAAACTTGGCTTAAAGCTCAACATTCAGAAAATGAAGATCATGGATGGCATCTGGTCCCACTTCATGGCAAATAGATGGGGAAACAGTGGAAACAATGTCAGACTTTATTTTGGGGCTCCAAAATCACTGCAGATGGTGACTGCAGCCATGAAATGAAAAGATGCTTACTCCTTGGAAGGAAAGTTATGACCAACCTAGATAGCATATTCAAAAGCAGAGACATTACTTTGCCAACAAAGGTCCATCTAGTAAGGCTATGGTTTTTCCTGTGGTCATGTATGGATGTGAGAGTTGGACTGTGAAGAAGGCTGAGCATTGAAGAATTGATGCTTTTGAACTGTGGTGTTGGAGAAGACTCTTGAGAGTCCCTTGGACTGCAAGGAGATCCAACCAGTCCATTCTAAAGGAGATCAGCCCTGGGATTTCTTTGGAAGGAATGATGCTAAAGCTGAAACTCCAGTACTTTGGCCACCTCATGGGAAGAGTTGACTCATTGGAAAAGACTCTGATGCTGGGAGGGATTGGGGGCAGAAGGAAAAAGGGATGACAGAGGATGAGATGGCTGGATAGCATCACCGACTTGATGGATGTTGAGTTTGAATGAACTCTGGGAGTTGGTGATGGACAGGGAGGCCTGGCGTGCTACGATCCATGGGTCGCAAAGAGTTGGACACGACTGAGTGACTGAACTGAACTGAACTGAACAAACTACCAATATCAGGAATGAAACAGGGTATCACTACAGATACCACAGTTATTAGAAGGATAATTAGGGAAAACAACAAACAACTCCACATGCATAAATTCAACAATTTTGATGAAATAGGCCAATTTCTTGAGAAACAGAAACAACCAAAATTCACCCAACATAAAAAAGATAATCTAAAGAGTGCTATAACTACTAAGGAAATTGAATTCATAGTTTAAACCTTGTCCAATACAAAAGCTCCAGGATCACATGGTTTCGTTCACTGGAGAATTGTACCACACATTTAAAGAATTAACACCAATCCTACACAATCTGTTCCAGAAAAGAGAAGAGGAAGAAACACTCCACAACTCATTTTATGAAGACAGCATTACCTTGATATCAAAATCAGATAAAAACGGTACAAAAAAAAGAAAGTACAGGTGACTAACTCTCATGAAGTTAGATGCAAAAATCCTCAAACAAAATATGAACAAATAAAATTCAGCAGTATACAACAAATGATACACCATGACCAACTGTGGTTTATTCTAAGAATGCAATGCTGTTTTTATTTGAAAATCAAACAGTATAATGTATCAAATCAAGAGGGTAAAAAAGATGAGTCACAAGATCTTATTAACTGATAAAGAAAAAGGCATTTGACAAAATTAAGCACTTATTCATGATAAAAATTCTTAGTAAACCAGAAATAGAGAACTTCCTCAGCTTAATAAAGAGCAATAATCTACAGGCAATGTCATACTTACTGATGAAAGACTAAATGTTTTCTCCCTGATATCAGGAATAAGGTAGAATGTCCACACTCAGCACTCTTATTCATAGAACTGGAAATGATAGCCAGTGTAATAAGGCAAGAAAAGAAAACAAAGGCATACAGATTGAAATGGAAGAAATAAAACCTTACTTATAGATGATGTGATTGTCTGTTTCGGAGAAGGCAATGGCACCCCACTCCAGTACTCTTGCCTAGAAAATCCCGTGGACGGAGGAGGCTGGTAGGCTGCTATCTATGGGGTCGCTGAGAGTTGGACACGACTCAGTGACTTCACTTTCACTTTTCACTTTCATGCATTGGAGAAGGAAATGGCAACCCACTCCAGTGTTCTTGCCTGGAGAATCCCAGGGACAGCAGAGCCTGGTGGGCTGCCGTCTATGGGGTTGCACAGAGTCAGACATGACTGAAGCAACTTGGCAGCAGCAGCAGCAGCAGCAGTCACCTTATTCATGACGAAGGGATTCCCACCTTATTGTTAAAGGAATGGCCAAATACATGACACATGACATTAGACAGATGAGACAGACAACAGTTTATTAATCACATATACTCAAAGTCCAAGGGAAGAGCAGATACAACATCCCATGCCTGCATGCTTGCATGCTAAGTCACTTCAGTTGTGTCTGACTCTTTGCTACACTATGGACTATAACCCACCAGGCTCCTCTGTCCATGGACTTCTCCAAGCAAGAAATATTGCAGTGGGTTGCCATGCCCTCCTCCAGGTGATCTTCCCTACTCAGGGATCTAACCCCTGTCTCTTACAGCTCCTGCTCTGGCAGGCAGGTTCTTTATCACTAGTACCACCTGGGAAGATCACCACATGCCATACAGGACCCCATCGTGGTCTCACTCAGGACAAAGTAAACAAGCAGGGACAAGGGACAGGCTTTGTAGTATCCAGAGTATGAGGTGGCCTCTGGCTCTCTCAGGAGGATATGACTGGCTTGTTTGAGTAATTCTGCAGGCTGCAGGGAACAGAAACCCACTACTCCATTATAAGCAGGAACTTTGCCTTGAGACTTAGATAAGGAAGGTTGTATGCCTAGGAGACCATATCCATGGGAACAGAGTGAGTAGGGGAACCGTCAGAGTGTGTACTCAAGGCCCTCATGGGTTCACCAGATATCAAGGCAGCACATAATACTGGGCCTTAATTTTAGGCCACTTTGTCTACATTGAAAATCCCAAGGAACCTACCAAAAAACTCCTAAAACTAATATTGTGGCTCAGCTGGTAAATAATCCGTCTGCAATGTGGGAGACCTGGGTTTGATCTCCGGGTTGGGAAGATCCCCTGGAGAAGGGAACGGCTACCCATGCCAGTATTCTGGCCTGGAGAATTCCATGGACTGTATAGTCCATAGGGTCACAAAGTCGGACATGACTGAGAGACTTCCACTTTCACTTTAGAATGGCTGCAGGTTACAAAGTAAAAGAAACTGAAAGTTGCTCAGTTGTGTCTGACTCTTTGCAACCTGGTGGACTATACAGTCCACGGAATTCCTAGGCCAGAATGCTGGAGGGGGTAGCCTTTCCCTTCTCCAGGGGCTCTTCCCAACCCAGGAATGGAACCCAGGTCCCCTGCACTGCAGCCAGATTCTTTACCAGCTGAACCACAAGGGAAGCCCAAGAATACTGGAGTGGGTAGCCTATCCCTTCTCCAGCTGATCTTCCTGAACCAGGAATCAAACCGGGGTCTCCTGCATTGCAGGCATTATTCTTTACCAAACTGAACTATCAGGGAAGCCCAAAGCAACACCCAGAGTTCTACTGTATTTCTGTATTTTAGCAAATAACATGTGGATAATAAAATGAAAAGCCCAACACCATTTACAATCACTCCAAAAAATGAAATATTCAGGTACACATACAAAATACATTGTTCAGAATTTTACAAAACGCTTATGAAAGAAGCCAATAGATCTAAATACTAAAGAAACAGACTGTGTTCATGTTCATTGGAAGACTCAGCTTAGTAAAGATGTTAATCCTCCCCAAACCAACCAATAGGTGTAACACAATTCCTATCAAGATTCCAGCAAGATTTTCTGTATAATATAGTCAAGCTTATTCAATAGTTTATATGAAAATGCAAAAAAATAGCAAAAATAATTTTGATAAAGAAGAGTAAGTGAGAGGAATGATTATATACAATTTTAATACTTACCATATAGATAAAATAATAAAGATGGCATGGTACTGGAGGAGCAATAAACACATAAATCAATAGAACAAAATAAAGAGTCTCGTAACTTCCCTGATGGCCCAATGGTCAAAGGCTGCCTGCCAATGCACGGGAATTAGAGCTACCAAGGGAACATTTCATGCAAAGATGGGCTCAGTAAAGGACAGAAATGGTATGCACCTAACATAAACAGAAGATATTAAGAAGAGGTGGCAAGAATACACAGAAGAACTGTACAAAAAAGATCTTCATGACCCAAATAACCATGATGGTGTGATCACCCACCTAGAACCAGACATCCTGGAGTGTGAAGTCAAGAGGGCCTTAGGAACCATCACTATGAACAAAGCTAGTGGAGGTGATGGAATTCCAGTTGAGCTATTTCAAATTCTAAAAGATGATGCTGTGAAAGTGCTGTACTCAACATGCCAGCAAATTTGGAAAATTCAGCAGTGGCCACAGGACTGGAAAAGGTCAGTTTTCATTCCAATCCCAAAGAAAGGCAATGCCAAAGAATGCTCAAACTACCGCACAGTTGCTCTCATCTCACACGCTAGTAAAGTAGTGCTCAAAATCCTCCAAGCCCAGCTTCAACGGGACCTGAATCATGAAATTCCAGATGTCCAAGCTGGATTTAGAAAAGGCAGAGGAACCAGAGATCAAATTGCCAACATCCATTGGATCATCGAAAAAGCAAGAGAATTCCAGAAAAAACATCTATTTCTGCTTTATTGACTGTGCCAAAGCCTTTGACTGTGTGGATCACAACAAACTGAGGAAAATTCTGAAAGAGATGGGATTACCAGACCACCTGACCTGCCTCCTGAGAAATGTGTATGCAGATCAAGAAGTAACAGTTGGAACTGGGCATGGAACAACAGACTGGTTCCAAACAGAGAAAGGAGTACGTCAAGGCTGTATACTGTCACCCTGCTTATTTAACTTATATGCAGAGTACATCATATGAAATGCCAGGCAGATTGAAGCACAAGCTGGAACCATGATTGCCTGGAAAAATATCAATAACCTCAGATACACAGATGACACCACCCTTATGGCAGAAAGTGAAGAAGAACTAAAGAGTCTCTTGATGAAAGTGAAAGAGGAAAATGAAAAAGTTGGCTTAAAACTCAACATTCTGAAAACTAGGATCATGGCATCTAGTCCCATCACTTCATGGCAAATAGATGGGGAAACAATGGAAACAGTGACAGACTTTATTTTCTTGGGCTCCAAAGTCATTGCAGATGATGACTTCAGCCATGAAATTAAAAGACACTTGCTCCTTGGAAGGAAAGCTATGACCGACCTAGACAGCATATTAAAAAGCAAAGACATTACTTTGCCAACAAAGGTCCATCTAGTAAAAACTATGGTTTTCCCAGTAGTCATGTATGAATATGAGTGTTGGACTATAAAGAAAGCTGAGTGTTGAAGAATTGATGCTTTTGAACTGTGGTGTTGGAGAAGACTCTTGAGAGCCCCTTGGACTGCAAGGAGATCAAACCAGTCAATCCTAAAGGAAGTCAGTCCTGAATATTCACTGGAAGGACTGAAGCTGACACTGAAACTCCAGTACTTTGGCCACCTGATCTGAAGAACTGACTCATTGGAAAATACCCTGATGCTAGGAAAGATTGAGGGCAGGAGGAGAAGGGGATGAAGAGAAGGACAGAGGATGAAATGGTTGGATAGCATCACCGACTGGATGGACATGAGTTTGAGCAAGCTCCAGGAGTTGGTGATGGACAGGGAAACCTGGCATGGTGCAGTCCATGGTGTCGCAAGGAGTTGGACACAACTGAGTGACTGAACTGAATGCAGGGGATATAGGTTCAATACTTGGTCCAGGAACTAAGATCCTAGACTAACATGCCAAGGGGCAACTAAACCCATATAAGACAACTCTGAGCCCTTGCGCTAAAGCACGTGAGTCACAACTACTGAACCGATCCACCTAGAGCCCACGCTCCACAACAAGAGAAGCCAGCACTATGAGAAGCCCACACACGGCAACTAGAGAGTAGCCCCTGCTTGCCGCAACTAGAGAAAACCTGTGGGCCACAGTGAAGATCCGGGGCAGCAAAATAAATACGATATCTTACATTTTGTCCTTAAATAATAGATTCTAGAAATAGACCCACAGAAATACTCCCGGTGAATTTTTGACAAAGGAACAAAAGTAATTCAGTGGAAGAAGGACAGTCTCACACTAATCCTGAAACAACTGGACATCCACAGGCAAAAGTGAGCCTTGACCTTAACCTTTCACCTTATACAAAAAAACAATTCAAAATGGATCAAAAACTTAACTGTAAAACTATAAAACTTTCAGAAGAAAATATAGGAGGAAATTTTCAGGACCTAGCATCGAGTTCTTAGCCATGACACCCAACACCAACATCCACAGATGAAAAAAATGATAAGTTGGGCTTTATCAAAATTTAAAACTTCCGTTCTGCAAAAGACTATAAGAAGGGGTTAAAAAACCTAGGGACTACCCTGGTGGTCCAGTGGTTACAAATCCTCCTTGTAATGTAAGGGATGTGGGTTTGATCCCTGGTGAGGGAACTAAGATCCCATATGTCATGGGAATACCAAGCCTGCAAGCAGCAACTACTGAGCCATTGGGCTCCGGAGCCCTCAGACCACAACCAGGGAACACCATGAACTGCAACAAAGACCCAGTACAGCCAAAAAAAAAAAAAAATCAAGCTATAGACCAGAAGAAAAGCATTGGTGAAACACATAGCCCATAAAAGTAATTCTAACATACCAAAATTGAAGAAAGCAGGGAAAACCACTAGACCATTCAGGTTCGACCTAAATCAAATCCCTTATGATTATACAGTGGAAGTGAGAAATAGATTTGAGGGACTAGATCTGATAGATAGAGTGCCTGATGAACTATGGACAGAGGTTCATGACATTGTACAGGAGACAGGGATTAAGACCATCCCCATGGAAAAGAAATGCAAAAAAAACAAAATGGCTGTCTGAGGAGGCCTTACAAATAGCTGTGAAAAGAAGAGAAGCAAAAAGCAAAGGAGAAAAGGAAAGATATTCCCATCTGAATGCAGAGTTCCAAAGAATAGCAAAGAGAGATAAGAAAGCCTTCCTCATCGATCAATACAAAGAAACAGAGGAAAACAACAGAATGGGAAAGGCTAGAGATCTCTTCAAGAAAATTAGAGATACCAAGGGAACATTTCATGCAAAGATGGACTCAATAAAGGACAGAAACGGTATGGACCTAACAGAAGCAGAAGATATTAAGAAGAGATGGCAAGAATACACAGAAGACCTGTACAAAAAAGATCTTCACGACGCAGATAATCACAATGGTGTGATCACTCATGTAGAGCCAGACATCCTGGAATGTGAAGTCAAGTGGGCCTTAGAAAGCATCACTACGAACAAAGCTAGTGGAGGTGATGGAATTCCAGTTGAGCTACTTCAAATCCTGAAAGATGATACTCTGAAAGTGCTACATTCAATATGACAGCAAATTTGGAAAACTCAGCAGTGGCCACAGGACTGGAAAGGGTCAGTTTTCATTCCAATCCCAAAGAAAGGCAATGCCAAAGAATGCTCGAACTACTGCACAATTGCACTCATCTCACACGCTAGTAAAGTAATGCTCAATATTCTCCAAGCCAGGCTTCAGCAATACCTGTACGCAGGTCAGGAAGCAACAGTTAGAATTGGACATGGAACAACAGACTGGTTCCAAATAGGAAAAGGAGTACATCAAGGCTGTATATTGTCACCCTGCTTATTTAACTTATGTGCAGAGTACATCATGAGAAACACTGGGCTGGAAGAAGCACAAGCTGGAATCAAGATTGCTGGGAGAAATATCAATAACCTCAGATATGCAGATGACACCACCCTTATGGCAGAAATCAAAGAGGAACTAAAAAGCCTCTTGATGAAAGTGAAAGAGGAGAATGAAAAACTTGGCTTAAAGCTCAACATTCAGAAAACGAAGATCATGGCATCTGGTCCCATCACTTCATGGTAAAAAGATGGAGAAACAGTGGAAACAGTGTCAGACTTTATTTTTCTGGGCTTCAAAATCATTGCAGATAGTGATTGCAGCCATGAAATTAAAAGACACTTACTCCTTGGAAGGAAAGCTATGACCAACCTAGATAGCATATTCAAAAGCAGAGACATTACTTTGCCAACAAAGGTCTGTCTAGTCGAGGCTATGGTTTTTCCAGGGGTCATGTATGGATGTGAGAATTGGACTGTGAAGAAAGCTGAGCACCGAAGAATTGATGCTTTTGAACTGTGGTGTTGGAGAAGACTCTTGAGAGTCCCTTGGACTGCAAGGAGATCCAACCAGTCCATTCTGACGGAGATCAGCCCTGGGATTTCTTTGGAAGGAATGATGCTAAAGCTGAAACTCCAGTACTTTGGCCACCTCATGCGAAGAGTTGACTCATTGGAAAAGACCCTAATTCTGGGAGGGATTGGGTGCAGGAGGAGAAGGGGACGACAGAGGATGAGATGGCTAGATGGCATCACCAACTCGACGGACACGAGTTTGGGTAGACTCTGGGAGTTGGTGATGGACAGGGAGGCCTGGCGTGCTGTCATTCATGGGGTCGGAAAGAGTCGGACACAACAGAGCGACTGAACTGAACTGAAATGAAGTAAAACTCCTTTACATAAATTCACCCTGCGTGTGTGTGTATGCTAAGTCACTTCAGTAGTGTCCTGCTGTTTGTGACCCTATGGATCATAGCTCACCAGGCTCCTCTGTCCTTGGGATTCTCCAGGCAAGAATACTGGAGTGGGTTGCTGTGCCCTCCTCCAGGGGATATTCCCAACCCAGGGATTGAACCCATGTCTCTTTTGTCTCTTGCATCAGCAGGTGTGTTCTTTACCACTAGCGCCACCTGGGAAGCAAAATTCACCTTAATATCAACGAATAAAGAAGAAAGAATCTATGAATTATAAATATTGAACACATATGAGGGCTCCATTTGCACTTTCACTGTCAACTCTAGTCCTATACTGATGCTGCTGCTAAGACACTTCAGTCGTGTCTGACTCTGTGCGACCCCATAGATGGCAGCCCACCAGGATCCCCCGTCCCTGGGATCCTCCAGGCAAGAACACTGGAGTGGGTTGCCATTTCCTTCTCCAATGCATGAAAGTGAAAAGCGAAAGTGAAGTCACTCAGTCGTGTCTGACTCCTATCGACCCCATGGACTGCAGCCCACCAGGCTCCTCTGTCCATGGGATTTGCCAGGCAAGAGTACTGGAGTGGGGTGCCATTGCCTTCTCTGAGTCTTATACTAGTTTTTCATTAAGATGACTTTCTCTCTTGACCTCAGGGATTGTCAGTCAATGGATTCATTCATTGAATCTCAGAATTATGTGCTAATCTCACAATCTAAAATTACAAACAAAGCTCTGAGCTCAGTAAGTATTTCTACATAACAATTTAAAAAGCTTCCCAGGTGGCACTAGTGGTAGAGAACCTACCTGCCAATGCAGGAGACGTGGGTTGGACCCCTGGGTCGGAGAGATCCCCTGGAGGAGGGCACAGCAATGCACTCCAGTATTCTTGCCTAGAAAATTTCATGGACAGAGGAACCTAGCGGGCTGTGGACTATGGGGTTACAAATAGTTGTACACGATTGAATCAACTTAGCATGGGCACATGTCCTGTGTACCATGGGTCTGTTTTTTAACATTTATTTATTTATGTGGCTGTGCTGGGTCTTAGTTGCAGCTTGCAGGATCTAGTTCCATGACCAGGGATCAAATCCAGGCCCCCTGCAGTGGGTTAGGGTTAGCCGTTTTAGGGTCCAGTTTTAGCCACTGGACCACCAGGGAGGTTCCTCCATGTGTCTTTTGAAAGACAAGCTTCCTTTGCTAACTGCCAGACATCCTGGAATGTGAATTCAAGTGGGCCTTAGAAAGCATCACTATGAACAAAGCTAGTGGAGGTGATGGAATTCCAGTTGAGCTATTCCAAATCCTGAAAGATGATGCTGTGAAAGTGCTGCACTCAATAGGACAGCAAATTTGGAAAACTCAGCAGTGGCCACAGGACTGGAAAGGGTCTGTTTTCATTCCAATCCCAAAGAAAGGCAATGCCAAAGAATGCTCAAACTACCGCACAATTGCACTCATCTCACATGCTAGTAAAGTAATGCTCAAAATTCTCCAAGCCAGGCTTCAGCAATATGTGAACCGTGAACTTCCTGATGTTCAAGCTGGTTTTAGAAATGACAGAGGAACCAAAGATCAAATTGCCAACATCTGCTGGATCATGGAAAAAGCAAAAGAGTTCCAGAAAAACATCTATTTCTGCTTTATTGACTATGCCAAAGCCTTTGACTGTGTGGATCACAAGAAACTGGAAAATTCTGAAAGAGATGGGTATACCAGACCACCTGATCTGCCTCTTGAGAAATCTGTATGCAGGACAGGAAGCAACAGTTAGAACTGGACATGGAACAACAGACTGGTTCCAAATAGGAAAAGGAGTTCGTCAAGGCTGTATATTGTCACCCTGCTTATTTAACTTATATGTAGAGTACATCAAGAGAAATGCTGGACTGGAAGAAACACAAGCTGGAATCAAGATTGCCGGGAGAAATATCAATAACCTCAGCTATGCAGATGACACCACCCTTAAGGCAGAAATCAAAGAGAAACTAAAAAGCCTCTTGATGAAAGTGAAAGAGGAGAATGAAAAAGTTGGCTTAAAGCTCAACATTCAGAAAACGAAGATCATGGCATCCGGTCCCATCACTTCATGGGAAATAGATGGGGAAACAGTGGAAACAGTGTCAGACTTTATTTTGGGGGGCTCCAAAATCACTACAGATGGTGACTGCAGCCATGAAATTAAAAGACGCTTGCTCCTTGGAAGGAAAGTTATGACCAACCTAGATAGCATATTCAAAAGCAGAGACATTACTTTGCCAACAAAGGTCCGTCTAGTCAAGGCTATGGTTTTTCCTGTGGTCATGTATGGATGTGAGAGTTGGACTGTGAAGAAGGTTGAGTGCCGAAGAATTGATGCTTTTGAACTGTGGTGTTGGAGAAGACTCTTGAGAGTCCCTTGGACTGCAAGGAGATCCAACCAGTCCATTCTGACGGAGATCAGCCTTGGGATTTCTTTGGAAGGAATGATGCTAAAGCTGAAACTCCAGTACTTTGGCCACCTCATGGGAAGAGTTGACTCATTGGAAAAGACTCTGATGCTGGGAGGGATTGGGGGCAGGAGGAGAAGGGGACGACAGAGGATGAGATGGCTGGATGGCATCACTGACTCAATGGACGTGAGTCTGAGTGAACTCCGGGAGTTGGTGATGGACAGGGAGGCCTGGCGTGCTGTGATCCATGGGGTCTCAAAGAGTCAGACACGACTAAGGGACTGATCTGAAGTGGAAAAAAACTCAACATCTGTCTGTGCTGGCAAGGAAGAACCTTGGGAGCCAAAGCTCCCTTGATACACCTTGTGTCCTGGGGTGGGCATCAAAGAAGATCAACTGACAATACAGGAACAAATCAGCAGTGAGGCCAGAAAAGACAGAGACATGTGGCCTGTCACACTTGAGGAATTCACCGAAGTCCCACTGTAGAAAGATGAAGGGTTATATCAGCATATAATATATTGTTCTGTCTGTGTACATATATGTGTATGTGCCTACCTATTAGACATTTTAATCAATTAACTACAAAATAAAGTGAGGCTAGTTCACTCCCTAGCATGAATTGGGCTGTTTCCCAACCCTCGTCCCCAATCTTTCAGTTGTCTTTCAGAGTGTCTGGTTGCTCCTAAATGTCCATCAACAAAGGAATGGGTAAAGAAGATGTGGTACCTATATGCAATGGAATATTATTCAGCCATAAAAAGGAACGACATAGTGCCATTTGCAGGGATGTGGATGGACCTAGAGCCTGTCATACAGAGTGAAGTAAGTCAGAAAGAGAAAAACAAATATTGTATATTAATGCATATATGTGGAATCTAGAAAAACGGTACAAATGACCTTATTTGCAAAGCAGAAATAGAGTCACAAATATAGAGAACAAACTTATGGATATCAAGGGGGATGAACTGGGAGATTGGGATTGACATATATATACACTACTATGTATAAAATAGATAATTAATGAGAACCTGCAGTACAGCACAGGGACCTCTACTCAACACTCTGTGGTGACCTAAGTGTAAAGGAAATCTAAAAAAAAAAAACCAAAGTGGATATAGGTAAACGTATCATGATTCATTTTGCTGTACAGCAGACACTAACACAACATTGCAAAGAAACTATATTCCAATAAAAATTTTCATAAATAAAAACAAACTAGAAAACCAGCAGCAAAAAATAAAAAAGTGTCTGGGGAAATTCCCTGGAGGTCAAGTGGTTAAGACTTGGAGCTTCCACTGTAGGGGAGTTCGATCCCTGGTTGGGGAAATAAGAGCCCAAATGCCAAAAAGTGCAGCCCCCAAAAATAAAAATAAAAAAATTTTTAAAGTGTCTGGTTGCTAAGAACCTCCTAAGGATCCACAAGGAATCAGCCAGATGCAGAGTGGGCATCACCCAGACAAATGGCCTCCCTGCATCAGGGGCTGCACAGAGCCTGTCAGAGCACAGCCCCCGGCCACTCCATGCGTTCCTTCCCTGCTCCATGCACCAAATGCTTTCCTGGCTCTGATGAGGGGAGCTGCTAACACATCCCAGAAAGTGTTTACAGAGTGAGCAGCCCGATGCCCCTCCTCCCAGAGCTGTGACCGCAGATGCCTGCCACATGCTGGACCTCCCCGGGACCGGGTGGAGGGCCTGCAGGTCAGTCCAGAGCCCCTAGGCTCCCTCCAAGATGTCAGGCCACCAAGCCTGTCCTGAGGAGGGAGGCAAAGGACTGGCTGGGGTCCTGGGAGGGCCTGCCGCCCTCAGAGAGCCACAGAGGTAGGAAGTAAGCATATTCCATATGTACGCTGGTGTCCTACCAACCACCACTGCATGGAAAGAAAGCTCTGCGTTCTCAGTATGAAGTGTTTGCACTGAAAGGAATTTCACTTTAACAGCTTCAGGGCATTGGACCCGCTTCCCTCTGCCCATTCCAGCAATTCCTGTTTCTCTTCCGTTTCAGCATCAGTGAAGGGTGACTACAATAATCGCCAGCAAATGAACAACCCTTTTTCCAGAAGGGTGGTCATGCCCGCATGCATCCAGTCTGGCTCCTCCCCACCGCTGGCTTCCACCTTCCATCCCAGCAAGGGGACAGTCATCCCCTAGGCATCCCCAGAGAACCAAACCAAGCAGGAAGAGGGTTTTCACAGTCCCTGCCTGTATCCCAGGACTTTCTCCTTTCCAAACTGTCCTAGAGTCTTGCCCCCTAGATTTCACTGAGCACCAAGTCTTGCTTATAGTTTTATCTTCCTCCCTGACTGGCACCTTATTTGGGGGACTGTAATATGTATGGGTCTCTCTTTTCATAATTTATAGTTGTTGTTCAGTCCTTAAGTCGTGTTCGACTCTTTGTGACCCCATGGACTGCAGCACACCAGGCTCCTCTGTCCTGCACTATCTCCTGGAGTTTGCTCAAATTCATGTCCATTGAGTCGATGATGCTATCTAACCATCTCATCCTCTGCCACCCTCTTCTCCTCCTGCCCTCAATCTTTCCCAGCATCAGGGTCTTTTCTAACGAGTCAGCTCTTCGAAACAGGTGGCCAAAGTATTGGAGCTTCACCTTCAGCAATAGTTCTTCCAATGACTACTCAGGGTTGATTTCCTTTAGGACTGACTGGTTTGACCTCCTTATAGACTAATTTCTTATTCACTTTATAACATAGCTAACACGCACCTTTAAATGAGCACACCACCACTCAGAATTCCCTGCTCTCATAACCAAGGTGGCCATTTCCATCTAGATTTAAGGGTGACAGTTCTTTATTTTATTGGAGCATAATTGCTTTACGATGTTGAGTTAGTTTCTGCTGTACAATGAAGTGAATCAGCTATAGGTACACACACATCACCTCTGTCTTGGACCTCCTTCCCACCCCACCCCCCACCCCACCCCTCTAGGTTATTAACATAGAGCATCCAGCTGAGTTCCCTGTGCTATCCAGCAGCTTCCCACTAGCTATCTATTTTACACATGGTAGTTTCACTTTTATGCACTGGAGAAGGAAATGGCAACCCATTCCAGTGTTCTTGCCTGGAGAATCCCAGCGACAGAGGAGCCTGGTGGGCTGCAGTCTATGGGGTCACACAGAGTCGGACACAACTGATGCGACTTAGCAGCAGCAGAGTATATATGTTAATGGTGACAGAGTTTAAAATGTCTGGACTGCTACTAAACTGACAACATTTTTTAGGAATATCAAATGCTGGTGGCTATACAGTGAGAGGGGCTTCTTTGGTAGCTCAGGTATTAAAGATTATACACCTGCAATGCAGGAGACTTGGGTTCGATCCCTGGATAGGGAAGATCCCCTGAAGAAGGGAATGGCAATCCATTCCATTAGTCTTGCCTGGGAAATCCCATGGACAGAGGAGCCTGATGGGCTACAGCCCACGGAGTTGCAAAGAGTCAGACGAACACACACACACACACAGTGAGAAGGGCACTCTCCTAAGTCACAAGTGGGAGTGTGAACAGGCACAACTTGGTAATTAAGAAAAATATTTGTGAATAAACATGTTGAAGATTTTATTATTTACCCTAAAAAACTAAAAAGCAACCAAGAGGCAAGATCACAAAATAGGGAAGCAGGGTTCAATCTTAGCTGACACCTGGACCCATTATTCCTCTTCAGGAAAGAATGAGCTCTGTGAACAAAAACAGCTAGACAAGGAGTTGGTGAGTTCCTGAAGACAAAGATCAGTAAAAGCAAAGGGGGGAAATAAAGACACAGACCATTCTCCTCTAGAACTAAACAGGAATTAGTGTGGGGAGTGAGGAGACAGAAAGAATCGATGAAGAAAGAAAAGGGATACAGGAGAACAACACTACTTAATGCAGAGAATAAAATTCACTGTCCAGTATTCACAGAAGTTTAGAAAAAATGAATTGTTAAATATGCTTGCCACATTCATAAAATGGACCACTTCGAAACTGAGCATTTAAAAACTTAAAACTTTACAGGCTGCATACTCTGGGGGGAAAAAAGATCAGAAATTAAAGCAAAATAATTTACAAATTTGTTTGAAAAATGACAAAATACTTCCTTTTCCTCTGTCCTATAAAATTTCTAACTTAAAAAAATATATATATGTGTATTTATTTATTTATTTGGCTGTGCTAGGTCTTAGCTTGCAGCATGTAGGATTTTTAGTTGCAGCATGCCAAATTTTAGCTATGGCATAAAGGACCTAGTTCCGTAGTTCCATGCCAAATTTTAGCTATGGCATAAAGGACCAGGGATTGAACCCAAGCCCCTTTCATTGAAAGCACAAAGTCTTAGCCCCTGGACCATCAGGGAAGTCCAAAAAAATTTTGACTTTTGTTTATATGGAAGGCTTCCAGGAAAAAGTAAATTACCAAAACTGATTAAAGAAGCAGGAGAAAACCTGAATAATCCAATAATCACAGAAAAATGTTTAAAAAGTTGTCAAAGAACTACTTCCACCAAAAGGTCTTGGGTCGCATTTACTATCA